>NW_009623857.1:60898-82102 GCF_000690535.1 Cariama cristata
TACTCAGGTTACACATAAACAAAGTACAGAGGAGAAGCTCTACATAGGTAGCAATATAAAAGCATTTATTATAAACAAATCAAAGCTATAGTGCAGAAAGTCCCATACCTCTCTGATGAAGACATTCCAAATAGAAGTGCTGACAGTCAAATGGAGCAATGACAAATCACATTATTCACTACAGGACAGAGTCAGCTGGCCAAATTCCCGATCAGCTTTGAACACAGTCTGGTCCCTCATCATCAGATTCAGTGAAAAGGCAATATTTACTGCCCAGTTACTGATTTTAACCCCATCATGAAAAAATGTCAAAGTGTTGACCATTTCACTAAGGGTCTGAAAAGCCAGCTCTATCAGTGAAAACATGCTTTCACTTATGACACACAATTTGTACCAAGAATGAGTTCTTCTGCAGAAAAGGCAAGTCTATTTAAAAAACAAAAACCAAAAAAACCCCACATTAATCTATTTCCTTTAATCTGAACTTTAATACAGGATTTACTTTTCTCTACTGCTTTTCCAAATTTTTTAATTAATAGGATGTTATAAAAGTTTTCATTAGCACTTTGCCATTGTCTATTCCTACAATGAACTCCTGGCAATAATTTGCCAGATAATTTGAAGTTAAGGCCAAGTTTTGACTGCAGTCTCTTCTTTAATGATAATGAATTCTTTTCTGCTGTCTTTTGCCAAATAAACATCACTTTTCTTCTTTCAATCAGGTTTTAGTCTGAGCTAACAATAACTAAGGTGGCCTTTTTCTACTTGTACCATGCTGTTAAACATTGTTCAAATTTTTTCACAGTACCTAATTGGCACAAGAGGAATTTTGCTGCCATAAGATCACTGGGAGTATTATTTACCAACACCATTGTCATTCTAGCAGGTATCATCTTCTAATCATCACTTTTAATCATTGAAAACAAGCAGGCACATAGAAATATGCATGTAAATGGCATCTGTTTTCTTTTTTCTATCAGTTGTCTTTATCTGTATGCTGGTACATTGACACTTATAAATGAGTCTCTCTGGAAGCAATTGGTCTTTGACTGCTGCTCAGATGCAGCAAAGATGCTCCTGCATAATCAGAGAGAGCGAGAGAATAGTTTTGCCCTCCTAAACTCGCAACAGGCAAAGGGAATTCACAGCTGAGGGGAGCTGAATACAGCAATTCTTATCTGTCAGAAACATTTTCCTCTAAACTGCCCGACTGAGCTTCACCATACCAGTAAGTTTTGGGTAACTATATCTCAAAATAAAAGCTCAGTTATTGCAGCTACAGTTTGAAGACTTGCTTTGCAATGCCAAGTCAGCAGCAGAGCGGGCACTATGGGGAGTGATAGAGATAACCAAAAAGCAAAAAATTCAAGAACAAACAGGCAAGGGTTCAAGCCCAGTATGCTGACCTTGGTCAAGGCATTTAAAAGAGCTGAAAAGAACATTTTCATCACTGTTTTTCAGAGTCCTTCCTCTATTCTTGCTCTTTTTAATCCCTAAGAGTCTCACATCAGCATAAATTAAACCTTCTGAAAAAGAAATGTAGTTTTATGAGTCTGCAGCATCAAGTCTCCCCTGACACTCCTTTCTTAAATAGAGGTGGCTGGTATTATCTGATGGCATTTCATAAACAGGTCAGGGCAACAGAATCAGAGGCACCTTACTGCTGTGCTGAAATATTGTGGTCCTCTGACATTCTGTTTTTTGAAAATATATCTAGGAATAAGATTTGTGGAGCTACACACATCCATCATTAATCTAAGAATTGATTTTGTACTGACAGAAATTAAGTCTTGGTGACTTCAGACAGCTTCAAGATTAAGGAGATACAATTTAAGGTCACAGTTTTGGATTTCAGCTCTAATAGTCTTCATGAATCTTGCTTTAGGAATCTTAATCCTTTACAATGTCTGGTCCCTGATCCTCTTAGCCTTGCCAAGACCTGGCAAACTTGTGCCACTGTAAGGATATTTGAGACAGTTCTTTTTGCCACCTTTCTAATCAGAAAAGTAAAACATTTTTGTTAAAGAAAGTCTGTCTTAGTCTGCCCGCCAAATAGTCAGCAGAATGCAAATGGAGACAAAGAAAGAAAATAAATGTGGCTGGGGAAGGAAAAGGAGACACAAGAGAGGAAAAGAAGGAATCCATATTACACATTGAAGTCCAGTGTTGTTAAGTTCAGCTGTGGAAATACCTCTCTGACTTATTTTGGTCAGGACGTCTTTCAGAGTGAGGTTGATGAACGTCTACTGGTGTTGTGATGATCAGAGATGGTGAGAGTAGCAGCTAGAAAAGTAAAACTCACAGTATTCGGTTCACGCATCCCTGTAACATCATCATTGAGTGAAGGTCTACAAGAGGTAGAAAGTCTATTATTTTGTTCCTCAGTTTGTCACAAAGGTTTTGATACATGTATGTGTAGTTCTTCTTCTTGCACATCTGACATAATCCTAAATACAGACCTCTGAACGGACAGATTTAGTCCATCTTTAAACAGTCACTGAATATTAACATATTGAGCTCAGCTGGATCTTTGTTTCCTGGGACAACTCACCAAACTTATACATATTTCTGAGCATCTAGGCATATTTCTACCATTGAGTAACATGAACTGCTACACAGCATTACGTTAGAATCCCCATAGCTCATGCCGAGCCTCTTAAATATCTTTTCAAGAGTAAACATATGGTCAAATAAAAAAAGGAGACTTGCCCATTATAAAGCCAACTGGAAGTCGGTAATCTTCCCTAGAAAGAAAAGAACAAGACACTGGATGAAAAAAATTAGATTTTCACTTTCTACTAGATTCTTGAGACTAAAGGAAATCAGGATGTGGAAGTTTGGTTAGAGGTCAGCTGGGATATCAGTGAGTAGTATTTTTGTTTTAAATCAGTTCTATGGCTGAGAAAAAGGCATAGTAAACTACAAAAAAAAAGGGGGCTAGTTCATTCAAGACCTTTTTATGTAACTGTAGTTACAGGGGGGTTTAGGAAATAACTGGTTTACATCAATGCAAAAAGCTCTCAGGCAGATTCAGTCAACTTAAGCACCTCAGGAAGTAGCTCTGGGCCCTGGTTAAGTTGATGAGACCACTTATCCTCCTGAAATGGTGTATTTCAGTCTTTATAGATCAAATTCCATTCAACCTTCCTGCAGCAGCTGTGCTAAACCTCAAAGGCCTTTTCTTAGCCATGTCTTTCATTTGGAGCTCCTGTTTTAAATTGTCTAGTCTACCTACGTAGCTTAGTACTCCTCCAGATCATAATACTGCTTAATCTAATGTGATGCGATGCAAATGTCAGCTTGAATCACTGCTAGAAACAAGTGACACTTTTTGGGGCAGCCTAGGAATTATAAATGGTAAATAAATATTCTGCTGTCAGGACGTCTCTGCATCAGGCTGATCAACAGTCTGGCCTTTCCCTGCTGGTGTACCCTGAACAGCAGCAATTTTGCTTTCACGTTTTAATAACACTAGCAAACATTATCAAGGGGGCTAGGACTTTGAAATGGTAAACAGTCAGTCTCATGAAAGATGTCATCCTTGGATTAAACAGGATGAGTACCATACATCTAGAGGGGCAAATCAAAACAATGTGATCTGAAAAACTATTCAGTTGATATAAATAGTATTCTTCTTGCCAAAGAAAAATTTAGCTAATTACCGGACTCCATTGCAATGTTTTGTTAGCAGTAGCTTTACTTTAACTTGGTCATTCTTAGCATCACTCAAGCAGTTAGAATAATTTAATAGTATGAAAAATATACATAAATTGACAAGAGGAATGTAGCTTACTGACTGTCAGAAATTACCTCTAAATTTTGAGGTTTACTTGCAGAATTTCTAAGTCATCACTGACTTAAATCAATGGTAGTACACTGGGACAGAGTGACGATGAGCTATATTGTGATCAACAAATACATTTTTAGCCTGCAACTCTCATTCATGAAGATGAATGACTGAATTTTAACCTCCATAAAGAATGTATGTTTTCTACAACCATCCTTGGGTCCTGGAGGACTTCAAGATGGAGAGTGGTCTTCTCAGTGCAGTCATGCCATATTATATTTCTCTCATGACTGTTTCACAGTACAAAATAAAATGTTTCAAGTTTCAAAACACTTTCACAAAATTTACTTCTCAAAGTAAATTTCAGGCATAGCTGGGAATTTGTGCAAGATTGCCTATTGGAAAGAGACCAAGGTCCAACAGACCTACTACAAGACACAGCTGAGCCCATTAGACAAGCTGGTGGCATCTTTGTGAAAACGTATTTTTAAAAGGGCAGAAAACACTACACAGGCAGTGGAGGAGGGAACAAAAGAGTGAGAAACAGCAGTGGGAACATCAAGACCAGAAAAGAAGGAGTAGGAGGAGGTGCTCTACAATGGAGAAGATAATCCTGACGACCTGCAGCCCTTGGAGACCCCAAGCTGGAGCAGAGGAAAAATGTGAGGAGGAACGACAGGCAGAAAGCAACCACTGTTTCCTGATTGTAACGATCCACTCCCTACCCTCCTGCATCACTTGGTGGGGGAGTAGAGGAGGTGTGAAGTTCACACTCTGGAGTGAAGGAGTGAGTTTGAGCCTGGGAAAGGGAGGAGGAAAAGCGTCATTTTAATGTTTATCTTTTTATTTTCCCCTACCCAAATCATTAATTAAATACTTATTTTAATTTGCAATAAATTAATTTTCCCGGGTCTAGTCTGTTTTGCCTGTGATGGTAATGGGCAAGGGATCTCCTTGTCTTTATCTTGGTCCATGAGATTTCCCACCCCTTTTTTCCTATTTTCTACCCACTCAGTGGGCTGAGGTGGAGAGAGTGAACAAGCAGTTGGGTAGGACTTTAGCTGCTGGCCAAGGCTAACCCACCACAGATGCAATCATTTTTTCAGAGGCACTAGAAACAGAGGGGGACATTTTACCTGCCGTCCAAGAATAACAAGATACTTCACCACAACAAAAGAAAAACATTTCAAAGGGGCTTACTAGCATTTCCACAATACAAGTACCAGAAATATGATGTCAGGAAGGCTGTTCTGCAGATCAATAGCAAAGGCTGGCCATACTGCAATGACAAGAGCCAGCACTTTCCAAAGCAGTATCTTCACAGCTTGATTCACTTGTGTAAATGTCACCAGGCCTCAATTTCTGTGTTTTGTTTTGTTTTGTTTCCTTGCTTCAGCCTTATATAAACTTCTGACAGATATGGGAACATGTCAGATGTCTCCATAATAGGATTGCAGCAATTCTCTAAAGTTCCAGTTTCCAGATGACCAGAATGTTCTTTCTACATCAGAAAGAGCAAGATTGTTATTCTAGCACAGTCCAGAGAAAGGATAGTGTCGTGGTTTAACGCCAGCCAGCAACTAAGCCCCATGCAACTGCTTGCTCACTCCCCTGCAGGAGAGGGATGGGGGAGAGAATTGGAAGAGTAAAAGTGAGAAAACTCATGGGTGGAAAGTAAAAGCTGTGCGCACAAGCAAAGCAAAACAAGGAATTCATTCACCACTTCCCATGGGCAGGCAGGTGTTCAGCCATCTCCAGGAAAGCAAGGCTCCATCACACTTAACGGTTACTTGGGAAGACAAATGCCATACCTCTGGCAGTCCCTCCACTTCTTCTTCCCCCAGGTGTATATGCTGAACATGACATCATATGGTATGGAATATCCCTTGGGTCAGTTGGGGTCAGCTGTCCCAGCTGTGCCCTCTCCCAAATTCTTGTGCACCCCCAGCCTCCTCGCTGGTGGGGTGGGATGAGGAGCAGAAAAGGCCTTGACTCTGTGTAAGCACCACTCAGCAGTAACAAAAACATCCCTGTGTTGTCAACGTTGTTTCCAGCACAAATCCAGAACATAGCCCCATTGTGTCAGGTATACCCTCACCGCCCTTCTCAACAATACCAGGAAATTTCTGATTGACGGATGCCTCAGTCAGAGGACAGGAAAGGCAGGACCCCTGGGTTAACAGACATGGCCCTTAGCCAACGAAACACCTTGGTAGAGAGAAGTTTCTAGACCACTGACCATATATGACCACAAATCAGACTTGACCTAGGGTATAAATGGAGCCCCGCCAGGGGCCATATTGAGTTATTTCACCTTGGAGCATCAGGTCTGCAGTCGGGGACTCTCCCCTTGGGCTGGGACACCACCTAAGGAACCCTCGAGGGTGAGAGCCCTCATCTTATAGGTGAGTGATCGTGTATTTTGAATAATCATTCCAAAGTTTGGGTATCCCCTGAGCCATGTAGTAATGAATCCCAACTGAACCTGTAGTTTAATGCTTGTCGGAGTGCAAAGTTATATTGATTAAGAGCACATTTTAAGTTTTCTTTTTTTAGCCTTTTTTTTATCCTGATTTTCAACTTTGGTTAGACAAATAAATACCCCTTCTGAGTTTGCCATCTGCCTAGTTTGACTGCGTATATATAAAATCCTTTAGACATAAACGGTTGACCAAGTCTGGGACTAGGATTGGATCCAGCCGCACCTATACTCCTCTCTGAGAAGGAGTTTAGAAAGCAAGGCGATCCCCTCTGAATCTTGTGACTTGACGGGAGGGTCTCCTCGACTGTTCTGTTTGAACTTACCCTCTGTGCAGCAAACACTGGTGTGCCTCCGTGACACCCGTACTAGCTACTATGAAGAAATCAAACTCTATCCCAGCCAAAACCAGCACAGATAGTACATGTACTAAATCCCCTCTGGATGGCAATCTGGCTTAGAAACATCTTTTGCTGTCCAGAGGTTAATTCAGTAAAAGAATGACTCAGCCATCCTTGCCTCTTGCAGCTGTAATCTGCTTTGTATCTGACAAAGAGATCTTCTACTATTGGAATTAAAAAATTATTTGTTAAGGCACTTCAGTAGAATTTCTTCAACCATCTTGCCAAAGAGAAGCCTCAACAGTAGTTGAGATTGTTTTCCTCCAGGTGTGTCTTTAATGAACTACTTTACTTTCCCAAAGGTTTAAACAACTAAATCAGAAAAAAAATCTATAATGTGATCAAGACTCAGCTTGAACTACTTGGTAATATCCAGCAGGACTGTGCATAAGATTATCCAAATCCCACAGTTTCAATTGCAAAGGAAGACTTACTTAATATTTCTATTATATTTCCATATTTTAATTTGTCTGTTTACTCTGTGAACTGCAGAATTTAAAAAAAAAAAAAATTCATCTAAAGTCTACAAAAGGACTACAATTCAATTTAAGTTCAAAGCAAACTCTATAAGATCCAAACCAGTTCTCCCTGACTCCATTATTTATCATCTTCTGTTCAAGCCAAAGGTCTAACCCCACTGATGCTTTCATTCAGGTCCTACATGATGGATTGTGGCTCTCTAATTAGTTCTACAGATGTTCCTGCACCAAGCTTAGGTTAAATTAGTGCCTAGAAGCGCAGCTCCAAACAAGAGCTGGTAATTTTGAAAGAGCTTAGCTCTCCACAGAGGTACAAGGCATTTTTGAGCAGCCAACAGTATATGTCCTCCAAGGCTCTACTGTTTGGAGGCAAGATGTGGGGGGGAATTAGTTGTTATTTTAAAGCTAATTCAACTAAATCACTTCTAATTTATCACTGCTGTGACTTCTATAACATGATCCACGAAGAGAGATCCCTGGGCTCTCAAGTTTCAAAACCATTTGTGAAAATCTCTGTGAGAAGCCTACATTTCATGTAGAAATGTCACTAAAAGATTTTAACACAACTGTTACCAGCTATCTACACACCAGGATGAGTTGTCAGGCTTCAATAACTTCCTACTAAGGAGAAATCTCTGACAAATCTGTGATTTGTCCATTTCACATCTACCTCAGCCCTAGAAGGGGTATAAAAAGATCCCCACACACAGCAATGCAGGAAGAGTCATATTTCAGGGCCAAACATCATGACTTACCTCTGGCCAGCAGTTCTGCCTCAAGAACGAATTATTAGCAAAGACAAATCACTGGGAACTTTCTGCAGCTACTCATGACAGGAGATCCCAAAAAGTGAAACAAGTGATGTGGAATGCCATGTAAAAGATCCGTTATATGTTGAGAAGAAGAGCTTTTTGAACTATAGTTAGAATGATCTGATAACATCTTACATAGAATAAAATGAGTTTTTAGGTTACTACAAATCATCAAAAATTAAGTGTGTTTAGTCCATTTTAAATGGCCAGTTTCCCATTCATAGCAAGGAGGTATTGACCACTGACATGCAAAGTTAAAATTAAGATACTGAAATTATGACTCAGAGCAAGAAATATGTTCCTACAGAACAGTATGAAAAGCAGTTCAAAGACAGAAAGACAGCTGTAAGACACAAAATGGTAAGTGGGAACTCCACATAGCCTCCTGCCAATTTTTTTTTTTTCAATAACATTCAAAACTAAAAATTTAAAAGCATATATTTAATGGTTAATAGGTTACTAACAAGCTTGGGACATTGCGCAAGGGAACCTACTAGAGTCAAACTATTGTCTTTCTTCCTTGAGGTCAACCACATATATGAATATAATATTCTATTCACAGTCAAATATGTGCCACAGTACTTCCACTAGATTTTAAGAACAGGAAATAAAAAATAAAATTTAAAAACCACAATGGAAACAGCAACAAGAACAGAGTCAAACTATGCATTGCATGTATATGTTAGTAGCTATCACATATTGTCATTTATATTTTACTCTACTTCAGTGTATTTAAGTAATTTTGAACTTCCTGGATTTGAAATTTTTTTCCATTCATCATTAATCACTCCCCTTTCTGCATGGTATTAAGCAATCACTTGATTAGTTTCAGAAGCCTCTATTAGCACATGATGAACTGGTGAAGAAAACTATATAGAAACAACGTTTCTGCAGTGTTTTGAAAATTATCTGCTCCATTTTAATTCTGTTCTGCTATATGAATCTGCTTTCTAATATATGTCCAGTGTTTGAGCACTGTCTCCTTCATAGCCATGTGCAAATCCTCTTCCTCAATGACAGTTTCACTGTGTCAATGGAATACAGCTGTTCTGGAA
This sequence comes from Cariama cristata, assembly GCF_000690535.1. Lineage (NCBI taxonomy): Eukaryota > Metazoa > Chordata > Aves > Cariamiformes > Cariamidae > Cariama > Cariama cristata. Next base: position 69,912 of record NW_009623857.1, read on the forward strand.
GGAAACACCTTTAGGGAGAAGCACACGTAGATCTTAAGTTCTGAGAACAGCATCTAGTAGTGGAGAGAATATCAGGAAATTAGCACTGGCATCAAGATTATATACATTGCTTACAGTATTTGCCATGCAAAAATAATTGAACCTTCAAATTCCTGTAGAAGTCTGCATTTCTGTTGTTGTAGTTGCTAATAAAACAAGAAAACAGAGTTGATACATCAAGTTAACTCGGTACTATACTTCTCAGTCTATAATTCAAATGGTCAAGACAGCGTATGAGACAGGTGAAACAGAGGAAGTAAAATAATCTGTATTCATGGAAATACTGCAGCCTGCAGTTGGATTTTACAAGAATACCTAAGGGAGCCAAATGCCCACTGTTCTCTGTTTTGAGGAAGTGCTTTTCCATTGTAGGCATGTTGCAGCATGTGCAGTTCATAGACATTTTGGTACCATAAGCTTTAGACCACCTCTTTGACGATGTCACCAGATGAGGGGCTTCTTCCTTACCCACTTCTAAGTTCTGGTAAAAACTCCACTCAAATTTAAATCTGAATATGAAAGTATAATACAAACAGGAGTTTTAAAAGTATTGGGAATCAAATCAGAAGGAAAGAAATGGTCCCGCATGAATATATAATGTTAATTAAAATACTGAAACTAGAGGTTTTCTCTCAACTAGACCACTGATTAAGCTGATAAGAGAATATTGTACTCATCCTCAGCATTGATGAGCTCTCAGGGAACATGAAGAGTTCCAAATACAATTGAAAGCCCAAAGAAAGATGCCTCTGAAAAAGAGCTTTTTTAGCTTATCATAAAGAGGATTACATTACATGATGGAGTAAAATGTCAAGATCCCTTCCACGTAGAAGGTATTGGATACTCACAGGTTCATTAGTTCTTTAAACCTTACAGATACATTGAGTAGTACTTTAAACCACAACATTCACGAGAAAACAAGCAACAATGAAAAAAAAACTGACCTTTTTTCTACATTACCATGTTAAAAGGTAGCATCTCCATTTTCTAAGTTTTAAGTCATGAACAGACATCCTTTTGAAAGCCTAACGCAGTCAGACCCATGTTCTTTGGATTCTGTATTCCTATATAAACTATATGAAATGTACCATTTTATGATATACAGTAGGTCATACCAGATAATCTCATGGAATCTCCTCCAATATCCCCAGACAGCAATAAGAGTAACATCTCTATGTTCTGGAAAGCAATACCTAAACCAACATAAACCTTTCAGAAATAGGTGTTATTTCAGTCTCAAATAAAAGACAGTCCTTACCAGTTGTTTACCCATATTATTCACTGTCTGTGAATTTTATCTCCTTAAAGCATCCTTCTTAAGAAACTGCCTTCTTCATTAAACTGAAAGCGATTTATCCTAGACACAGTGCGTATACCTTTCAGGCATTGCATCCATTAAAAATAAAAAAAAGTTTTTTGTAAAAAAAAAATAAATAAAAGATACAGGCTTTCTGAAAAAAAAAAATATGTATCGTGGCCTTGCTGCAAAGAAAGTTAAGGACTCCATCTTACAAATGAGCCATGTAAATAGTCTTTACATCTGAACTGAATCAGAAAGAAAAAATGTACAACCTTCTTTGCTATACCTCAAATATTTGTTTGCTTCAAGTCAGGCCAGAACTTCATTTCGTCAAGACTCTTCACAGCTTTGAAGTAGGAGATACTGGATATGGCTTCCATTTTCTGAGTCCTGAGTTTATGATTAGGTAGTCATTTAACTCCATCGCTTTCAGAAGGAGCCTACTCAGAACCTTGTTGATAAATGCAACTTTGTATGCACTATAAATAAAGGAAAACATTTTTAAACAGTGAGACCTTGTAACTTCTTAAACAGAATTTTTTACACAGTTGATCTTCTAGCGTATTCCCTGTTTATTAAGAAAATTGGTATAAATTATAGGCTCTGAACATCTCCTTCCTCTTCATTAATGAAGGACTGATTCCTTACTTATGTCATTGACAGAGAAACATTCCTAGTAGCAAAAATTATTGCTACTGGTGTTTTCAAGCAAGTCCAACTCTTGGCCTTATGTCACTTTCTTCAGATGACCCCTTCCATGGGCCTCTGTGCACCCTCACATGGTGTACAGGACTGTGGGAGTCGAAATCCCTGAGGTGACCCCATGAGCAGGTACCACTTCTCTGAGCAAAGTGGGCAGCTGCTGTCCCAGGAACGTCACGGTCACATTGCCACAGCAGTACAGTCTAATTAACTTTAATGTAGAGCAACCATCCTAGTTCTGCTGTTTGATATGTCAGAAGTAATTTGAGGGTCTGTGTGCTATATGGACTTACTAGTACCATCTATAATTGAAATTAGTGGCATTCCTATCAAACACTCAGATCAAAACTGACAGATAATAAAAACTCATATTTGACAGGTTTTTTACTTCATATGAAATTTCTAAACAAGACAGAAAGACAGACCTATATTTAAAATAACTAAAATTCATCAGCAATGAAATTTCTGAGACTGGTTTATTTTTTAATGAGGTAGCTCTGGAAATATTTTGACTTCATTCATTCCTTCCTTCCTCCCTTCTCTTCCTTCTTTTCCTCCCTTTCATTCCCTTCCTTCCCAGGCAGTTGAAAGCAAACATTTGAAACATTTCCCATGAAATTCTCCACAAATTCCTTCACTTCTCCCCAGAGAAGATCTGAACAGTTCAGCTGTCAGGTTTAGTTTATATTCTTTATCCAACAATTTAAAGCAACTACTCACAGTCCATTAAGGTATAAGAAGCGTCTTCCATAGGTTCCAACCTTTCAACTCGTTCTGCCCTTCTACAACCTGCTCTTACCTCATATCTCTCTTAGCATAGCTTTCTCTGTTCCTCCCTGGCATAGTCTCAGAAAACCTTCTTACCCTATTTGTAAACTTTCACAGGCTTCTTCATATAACCTTCCTGGTTATATTGCTTTAGCTTTTTCTCAGGTCCATGCAGAGAGTCACAAAACTCATTTCTTCTTCTACTCTTCCTGTTGAAGAACTCATATCTGGGAAGGAGAAGGTGCAGACACCAGTCTCTACCTTCTTTGGTCACTTCAGGCACTTTAAACAGAAAGATCAGGAATCTGCCTCATTCCCTCTTTCCTTCACTTTCTGTAATAAAACTGTTCCGCATCTCATACAGCTCTTACGCTTTCCCATCTTTCATGACTAGAACTACTACACCAAACACGCCTTTTTGAGTAGTCTCTTGCACTGAGACTGTTCTGGCTATACAGATCACAGAGGGATAAAAAAAAAAAAAAAAAAAAAAAAAAAAAATTGGGAAAAAAGTTAAAAAATCTGAGTAAAATGTTCAGAATACAGTTTTCTCATAACAAAGGTTCCATACTAGAGATATTGCAGTATTTCAGATGATTTGGGTTTCATGTAAATCAGAAAAAGAAAAAAGGATGTAGACTGTTATTCTTTTTCCATAACATTTAAGATTGTCAAGTTTACCTCAGACAGTTTGAATTGGCTTTAACCAGTATTTCCCTGATCCTAACATTCTTTGACATTAGTCCCTGTAGATAGATTCCCCAGCAGCTAATCATATTGTTCTCGGACTTTTATGCATTGAAGTCTAATACATCTGGTGATGCAATGAAAGGTATAGTGTCTTCCACTGACATTGAAAATTTTGTTTAGCTCCTTCACTACTTGGATCTTTCTGCTTTCTATTGTTTCCTCTTCCCAGGGAAATGCCCCTGTATCAGGAAATTGTGAAGAGACTGTTCTTGGAAAGCTTTGTCTTGGTAGCAAAAAGGAACAAGGAGGCATCCTCAGTTTCCATCTCCCAGTGAACGTGTCTCCAGGTAAAATGTCACCTTCATATGGCCTTTCCCAAGGGAATAATAACTATTAGAATGAAGCTTTGGTTTACCGCATAGAAGACTATCATTTCTCTGCTGGACTATGAATCATGAACTAGTGGTTTATTTTCAGTCTAAATTATCAGCTAATTATTATTTCTCAGGCAAGTAATAATCTCTTTCATGAAGGAAAGCCTTCAAAGGGAATATTTTCAATCGAGAACACAAAGAGCTTAGAAATACAAAGCAAAGAAAGGTTAATCTCAGCTTGGTGCAAGCTTTGTCCCTTCTTTAAGCAGTCCAGAGCCTGAAGTGGTTGGAAAGACCTCAAATACAGAGATTTTCATTTACCCTTCCGCTGTAATCCATTTAAAATGTACAGTTGTTAACCTGACTGGTTAGTATTTTAAGGGCAGCAATCTGAAAGTGAAATGGTGACAGGCAAGATGAAACAGAAAGACAGAGAAACAGCAGTGCTCGTAAAACTGAGGCAAACTCATGAGGAAAAACACAACTTGCCAAAAAACCAGTAAAATACATGATTTTTGATTAGCTGATAGCACTGAACAGGAGATATTCTGCAGAATTAGTTCTGCAAATGAAGTTATTCTGGTATTTTTTACCAAGCAAGAAGAACATAGATATTCTGTCAGATATTCATTTCTGGTTTCATTCTGAAGTACTGCACAGACCAGCCCTGAAAAAATGCCAATATGGACTGTGGGGTTGGTTTGGGAGGAGAAAGATAGTGGTCTCCGTCCTCCCTGTGAGCCACTAATCTCTGAGCAGGAGTCACCACTGCCTTTCTCCCAGAAGGCAGGAGACTGGAGTGACGCCAGGAAGTCTGCCTGTTGGGTTTTAAAGCTTCCTATTTCCCTGCTGCATTAAGAAGAGATGCTGGAAAGAGTCCCACTGGGCAGAGCAGCTGATCACTGTTATGTGTGCAACCCAGGGCAGATGTGCCTGCAGCAGACCACCAGCCTTGGGCTGGACACCTGGGGAGTTGCCCAGAGGATGCTGATGGTCCACCCAGGCCTCCTGCCCACAGAAATCACTGGACAAGAAGCAGGGTTTGTTTGGGTCCTGTCAGAGTCTCCCTTGCCTGTCTGATCCCAGCACCGAGTCAGGATGCAACTACACCCTGCTTTGGGAAAGAAAAAGTACTAGCATATCTGTACCAAGGATCACGGCACTCGGGGAAAGCACATCTCAGCGGAGCGTGGCATAGCACTATTCCCAATGCCAAGGGCTCCTCAGGAACCCACGTCAACTCCTCTCACCCCTCCGAAATTTTCTTTAAAACTCCACCTTTTTGCCCTTCATTGTCATGCTTTACCAAGCAAGAATCAAAGGAAATTATGCAGCTGCCTTTTTAGTCTGTTACAAAACAAGAATTTCAGGATTTTAATTTGATTTTAGTGGTAGGTCATAACCTACCCAGATCGAGCCCTGCCTGTTTCTCTATCTTTGACCTTTATTTGGGTGCCTGAAATGTTGAGCATTTCATCTGCCTGGCTGATAGCTCAAAATGCCATGCAAGCATCACTTTATAGTTTGATGGGTTTTTTGAGTATTAGTTCAGCTGATGCAGCTGAGTTTCCCCAAGGGGGAAGTAGTGGTGGGGAGGGACAGAGAAGACAAGAAAGAACAAAATCATTAAAATCTCTAATGCAAGTGAGAAATGGGAAGCAATGGTATCACCAGATACTGGGATAAGGAACTGAAGAGATTGTTGAGAAGTGAGAAAAACATTTACAATGTCAAAATACAAACTATTGGAGAAAAAAACTACTAAAAATAATGTGAAAACATTATGAGATTTTACTCATTTTTAACTAAGGATTAGAAATAGAACTGTAGGAGGTGCCCCTAATCTCTCAGGTGTTGTGTTTTAGCCATATAGGCTATTCTACAATAGTGTTGATTTTCATCCACTTGCATCTCTTTTAAATCCACTAAATATTGTATGGTTTCTACTTGTTTAACTCCCTACCTGGCATTAAAACTTGTTTAGAAAATAGGAACTGTTTCAGTGAATAAAGACAATCCATGCTAGTTCTGCACAGGGGTATAAAATATCATTCTCTAAAAGAAGTTTGTAACAGAATAAACATGCCTCCAGTGCAGAGTTCATGGGCAAATACTCATTCAGCATCAGCAAACCTGTCTTAAAATCTAAAGGAGGTAGCTAAGGATATTTCTGTTGTGTGTTCCCTCCACTGCAGTTAAATCAACAATAGCAGTCTCTCAGCGGAAATTACAATGATGCTTTTGATCAAGTTCTGAGAATAATGTTTGGCAAAGTGGCTCCTGTCCTCTTTCCTAAGGCAGCAATGGGATGGTACTGGCTCCATGCTAACAGAGAGATTAAAAAGTTTGTTTGTGGAGAGGGGCAAACTGAAATGCTTCAGGACACAAAGACTGCAGAGTGTACAGAAAGCTGATAGATCTTAAAGGCATGATACACTCAGGAATTCATAATTCCCACTGTTTGAATCACATAATAGGTGGTCCAAATAGTCAAATACCATTTATTTCTACACATCTTCACAACATCCAATTTTTTGCAAGTTCACAACTGCTGCCTGTATCACAGGACACTCTGGCTGATAGCAAGTGCACCATTAATGGTTTTCTGCACGCTTCTGACTCTGCTGCCCAGTTATTGACCACTAATCCTCAGTAGTCTGGAGGACAAGTCAGTTTTGATGTATAACTTCCCTTAATGTGTTTTTTGGAATACTATGACAATAACACATGCACATTTATCTTCATTGCTGCTGCTGGGAAATTTGAAGGTTGTCGGTAACAAGATTTTCCCATTTAGTTAAATAATTATATTAGGATTTTAAAGCACACTGCATTATCAGAAGGCAGCAACAAATCCCTAACCTAACAAATGGTACATGGATGAAGATATTGTAGCAAATAATATTTCAAAGCCCTTCTGCAACTTGCTGTAGAAGTCCAAACACAGGGAATCAAACCCAGTTCTCGGTAGAGATGACTCTACTGTTAAGTCACCAACATACGTACTCAATGCAACTGACTGCATGGATTAAGTAACAGCTACTGATGAGAACAGTGCTGAAGGTTCATTGAAAGTCTGAACAATGACGGTGTGATCTCACTATGAGTTTACTGTGGGTTGAGAAGGCTGTAATTCCAAAACCAGTATTTCTTTGATGCAAAACACTGGTGATACTTCTCACTTATGTCAGAACATACAGATCTTAGGTATAAATTAATTTTGGTCATGCAGTTGCAGCTGTGAATCAGTGCAACTCTATTGATTTCAGAGGAGCAATACTGCCCTACATTGAGACTCTGGTCCTGTCAACTTTTAAATAAAATTAGATCAGCAGTCTCACTACACAGACTAAACTTTGCTATTAACTGTATTTATTCTCTGACAGATTTTTTTTCCCCACTTGTTCAGACCTTAGGCAGTGCTGAGCTGCACTTGCAACTACAACTTAATTTACTGCAACCACGAAGGTCTTAGTCTTCCAATACTGCCTGTAGGACAAACTACAAATAAAACCAGTATTAAGATAGCGTGCTTTGTTATCAGCAACAAACCTGAAACAGGCAACAGATAAGCAGCACAAAATTACTTTTTTGTATTATCATTAATAACAACGGAAAGCTATCATTGTACTGTTTCACACCTCTTTCCAGAGAGTTTTCATATTCAGCGTATACTGGCTAGGAAGCTCTGTTCCTGGTTACTTCTTCAAGTGAATCCTGGTCACTAAGTTCTTCTGATGATCTGTCTTCATGAATAACTGTTTTATTTACCTTTTAATACTTGCATCAAAAATGTTTGTATTAGTAGGGAAGTTCCAGGCACACAACTAACAACTGTCTCCTTAATCAGTATAATTCCCACTAAACATATGCATACATTTTCCTTCTCAGAATTGAAGTTGAACAACAACATTTGTTCTAGTTCTCTGACAGGTCCTTTACAAGAAAAGCTAAGTACTTTGCATTCATTAATTCAGTGTTAATTTTAACAACTCCATGAGTAGCATTATTAACATCTTATGGATAGAAACTGAGGCACAGGGAAACTACTTATCTCATATAAAACAGAAAATATTTGAGTCATGCATATTCAGACTCTTATCTAACCTTTGATTCATGCTCTGAGCATAGCGCCCAGCACCAGTCTTAAGCTAGGTGGTGTCTATGGTAAATAACAGCTAGGAGCAGGCAAATAAGGCCAGTATTGAGGTATCAGTGTCCCTATTTGTTTATCCCTTGCTGGTAGGAAGCTTAGTAAAGTATCTGAACTTTTGCCAGGTTATCCATCTTAACATGCCATAGTGAAAATGCATTCAAGAACCCAACCAGCTTTGAAGACACTGCTGCTGAGAGCTCACTGACCTCAACAGCAGGGCCATGTAAGAACATCCCAAACAAAAATAATTCTCAGGGACATTTTGTCCTTTTTGTCTTTTGACATCCTTAAGAGAGTGCTAGGAAAGATCTGCTGGTTATTTACCATTTCTTGTCAGATGACTTCACACCAGACAGAAGTCTCTGAGGGGTTCTTCAGACAGCAGGAGGCTGACATACTGCATCGTCAGACTGCTGGTGGTGTGCAGGGAGGAAAGGTCTCATTTCTTATGTCAGCATCACTTTCAAAGCGACCACCTCTCACCTTCCACAGTTCTCATCTGTGAGTGTGTGAATTAACCCAGGACTAAACAGAAAATGAGAAAATGAAGGTGCAGAAACATGTAAAAGGACAGAGGGTACAGTGGAAGTTTAGGAAGACACAGTGACTTCTAATGCAAGGAAAAGAACCAGGTATCAGATTTGCTGAGGAAAGGTATAAGAAGATGGTAGCCAATAGCTCTAACCAAGGAGAAGGGGTGGGGAAACCTGAGGTGGTGTTTCTCACAGGAGGGAAAACATGAGAAGACAGAAGAACAGCAGCTAACCTGACACAATCTGTCAGGGTCTGGTAACTGATTACGAAAGTTTTCAGTTACCAATACGTACCCAACATCAGCTAGTTGGGTCTGAAAGCTGTTACCATATGCTGGCAGCTCACTGGCCTGTGTGGAATGACTTCAGTGCTCACGGTCCCCTTCCCAAAAGAGAGGGAACATCACAGAAGTCACCCTTACCAAGCGCAACTCTGTTGGCAGCCTTAGGGCATGCAGACTGGGTTACTCCCTCACAACAAGCCACAGCATAGGACCTTAGGGCATGACAGGGAGTGCAGAGACAGCTTTACCTATTTGGAAAGTAACAGTTGCTTCTTTTTGACTAGGATTTTTAAATATCTGCAGTTTTCATTTGAACCCTTTGAGCTTCTGATCCATGTTTTAAAAGAGCTCTTCAATTTCCACTGCAGCTGTTACTACCAAATAATAATATTAGATATTACTAAGAAATATTTATTTATTATTAATTTTGTTTACTAATTATTACAAAGTAAAATCTACTATTAGCTATTGCTAAGATACTAGTAAGATAAAGTAGTTGGGAACTCTTAAAAATTTACTGCCTTATTCTGCTTCTGCACTGACATTTAATAACTTCAGACAGCAAGGCTTCTGCCCACCCCAAGTCTTAGCAGTCTGTTTTGTAGAAAATAATATACCAAAGCCTGCCAATGGGAAATTAATTAATTTTATCTCCTTGCAGGCATGTATTGCTGAAATTCACCCTATTGACAGTAACAATGAAAAATGTTTACCTTAAAAATACAAATGACAGATTTTACTTTGAAGTTTGTACATAAAGGCTTTGCTTAATTCCCTCATTCATCAGTTACTTCAATACTGTGGAAGCTAGAGGTTTGATTCTTTTGAGCTAAAAAGCTATTCAAAACATTATGCTTTCAGAGTTTTGGTGTTATGAAATACCATAGTTCATTGTACCGTTCATACAATTGAGAGGACATCAACAACCTGAAAGAAAAAGATAAATAGATTCCATTATACCTTAAGTAACCTTAATAATTTTAGTAACAGTTGGCAAGACATAATACTAGAGTTAGTTACCAGGGAAAAAAGAACATACGATGCTAAAGGGAATGTAGGTATTGCTGAGATCCCCAACTTTAATCGGAAAAGGACATATAAGAGGCTGCAGAAATCTGTGGCATTTTCCAGAACTCTCAGTTGCCTAAAGCATTTTTGACTCCTTTCCCAGAGTTTTTATGTTGACTGCATCCCTCTTTCATCACCTTTCCACACTCTGTTTAGAATGAATTAAAAACATTTTCTGGGACTGACCACATGAGGAAGCTGACGCTTACAGGCAGATCCTCCAGTGGGCCAGCAAGTCCAGAGAACAAAATGTATTTGAGGAAAATAATGAGGAGGGATTTTCCCCTGGATATTTACTTTTAGCATGAGCCCTGCTCCATGGCACAGCTAATAGATAGTTACCTCCTATCCTAAAATGACAAAAAAGGCAAAGAAGAGGGAGCCACATATCGTGACCGTGAGGGATCCTGTAAGGGGAAGGAGAGCGGGATCAGTCAAGCACCAGCGCCAGCAGAAGTGAAGGGGCTGTGGGGGAGAGCAGCACCACTCTGCTGGGCAGGAACAAGCAGGACATCTTTCATTAGCTATGAAACTGGTCCAAATCAAAATGGCTGATAAAGTGGAATTTTAGCTCCAGAGCTTTACTTCTGTGAGATGACCAACGTTCTATTTATATTATTACTTCAGGAAGGAAAGAGCGGGAAAAAAGAAAGGAAGGGGGGGGCGTGGGGAGGAAAAATTTTAAAGAAAGTAAAGGTGTTGCTCGCAGTCAGAGCAGTGCACAAGAATATTTTCACCAGAACTACTATTTTAATCACGGTCTTAAAGAGAAAAGAATGTATGGTGTGTAGAAAATAAATAACATCGGAAAGTAAGTAGCCAGGCACTATTTATTTTTTCACAGTGTAACCAATCAACTTCACAGCAGATACAGTAAAAACAATGCATTACAACTGCTTTACAAAGTTCAGTGTTGAAACTCTCTTGATTCTTATTGGTTTAAGAGACATCAGAGCACAAACATCTAATCTGTTCATTTTGCACAGAACACATGGTATTCAATGGTGGGTTTTAAATTTATTTTTATTTTTTAAGACTATGGCTTTCAGAGTTTAACATTTAGAAGATTACAGGCTACATCTCAGAAACATCTGTATGAACCATGCACCAGAGTGCAAGCACATTTCCATTCAGTGCAGAAGGACTACTGCAACATTTATATGAAAATTCAATAGACATTAACATTCACAGTACAGTCAAGAGCTATAAAACTTATCCTCCAAACTACTGTCAGTCTTCTCCTGGCAAGAGGTTTCTGAGATTTTGGGTTTTTTCTAGAAGTCCTTATAACCCAGCTCTCTTCCATAATCTTACTTCAGAAATTGTGTTTTCAAAGCCTTGAGCAGCCAAGCCTCTTCTGATAATGAGGGCCACAAGCACCTCCTCTCTGAGCTTGTTAGTATTATTCCTGTCACCAGTCTCAAACTCTCATCAGTCCTCAAATAATATCAGCTTTTAGCAGCTGATGTACTATTCTGCATGAGGTATACTGTTGACAAAAAAAACCCATAGGGTGAAATCCCTCCATTTGCTTTCATCTCTCCCCAGACCTCAAGAAAATAAAATTAAAAAAATAATAATTAAAAAAAATTCCCACAGGTAAGAGAGAACAAAAGGCAATAAAATTCTAGCCTTGAATCATATTTGAACTTTCTGCAATATCCTATAGCAATCTAAATGTTACATTTATTTAAAACACTATTAGTGATGCCTAGTTACTAACTTTTGGAGTACTTTAAACTGAAAGGTTAAGAGATGATTTTTAGAAAGGGCTAAACATTCATGATCTGAAAAGCACGTCTTTTTCATATGTCTTAAACTGCACATCGGAAAATGAGGCATGCAAAAACTAAGAGTATACTAAAAAGTGTAAAACTCCAAGATAATCTTTTACCATGGTAGTAACACAGTTCTCAAAATAAAGTGCAGAATTCATCTACCTCGCAAATGCAATCACAGCAACTTCCTCAGCACTGAAGAAATTTGCTCCTACCTATACCTAAAGTCAACTTTTCACCAAAGAGGGAATTTTCATGTTTACCTTCAGTGATACCAATGCCTATCTTCAACCAAAACATTCGTGTTCTCCCTTTCTTCTGCAGTAAAAAGAAGTTAAATTAAAAATGATTCCACAAGACCCATAAAATGCAGCCATAATTATTTTAAGCCTCAGAACCACATCTATGTTCTAATTGTGCAAATCTGATATTTTTTTGTAGGTCCTTTTTGGTCACATTTAGGACATAAATATGGGGGGGGGGGGGGGGGGCGTGTTAT
>NW_009623857.1:82133-85582 GCF_000690535.1 Cariama cristata
AAAATGACAATCAGAACTTGATATACAGGTAGAAATGTTCATGTCTTGCTTTCCAGTCTACATATGCATATATATATACACGTAACTCTTTGCCATTTCCAATATAATTTCTACGACACTCACAAAGCCTCAGCTGTATGGGATTTAGCCAAGAGCATCATCAGTTTGTAATCTCTGAAGTCTTCTGGTTCAGCCATGCTCATTAATAATGTTGTTAAATATTAAAATTATATCAATGTTTCACTCTAACTCAGACAGACAGACTTTGTCAAAATGGAGAAGCAAATAACAACCAATTTAATACCTGCAAATGCTTCAGTTTTGGCATTGCACACAAAAGATTATGGTATTTTAAGAGAGGCTGAAGAATTCATGGCCTAATCACATTAAAAGCCTGTAAGGATACCTTGATGTTTCTGGGTAATTGAATATAATAATGGATGAGTGCATACCAAGGCTATTGGAAAAGTACCAAATAACTGGAACTGTAAATATCAGCACACTTACAATAATAAAATTAGCCCAACTGAGGAGGCTTCTGGAAAGAAAACTGAAATAGAAGAATAAATTTGCACCAATATCATGTATTTTATATATAATCCTTACAAGCAGCACTGAGACTTACAAAATTTATCTTAATGTTCCATATTTTTTTCAGAGAGTTATCCACAAGGGTTTTAATAAATAATTTTAAAAGGAACATTGATGTATAATACTGCAACATTGTCCACTGTTGCCAAAACACTATCAAATTAAATGCATGGTGTGAATGTTCACTTATGTAGGCAAAAATATCAGCATTTTTAAAAACAGAATGAAAAAAAAAGGATGCACTAGTAAGGGGCAAACTGTGAATCACTGAAACACTGATAGACACTGAGACAGAGACTTGCATTAAGACTGTATTTGAACAACGGAACCTCAATATAATAAAAACTGAGACACAATAAATCAAAAAGTGTTATCTTTGAAGGACATTTCTGTAAATTTAGTTTTTAGACCATACATTGTAATTGTTTATTAAACTTCTACTAAGGGGAATACAAATTATAACAGTATTATTTATTTAATTGCAAACAGCAATTAAGAACAAATATTAGATTTTTCAAGACAGGTATCACCATGAGATTGCCAGATTCTGATCCTTCTGTTTCACTTGAGGAAGTATTTATGTTCTATAGCAATTTAAACTGTATATAAATGTATCATAACACAACCCTTTATGTTCACACAAAAACTCCAAGCAATCACAGTGGACAACAGTGGGAGATACCACAGACCATTAAGATTTTTTTCAGTGACTAAAGTGTGAACATAGACTGTATATTTACACTGGCCCTATGAATATGCAAATATCCACATTTACTTGTGTTGGAAAACCCGAGCCATAGTGCATGCACCTTCACTGCTCCTGTGCTATTGGTGGGCAGAGGGACAAGCGTGACTCTACCTGTTTGAAATGACCATGACCTGTTTTCTGCAGGTGTCACAAGCCAAAAGATTCCTATTTACCATCTTCCTAAGGAGGAAAAACAATTCAAGGGGAAATAGATATCTGCAGTGAAATAATGACTCATCCTCACTTCCTACCCACAGTAGCTGGCTTTGGTTTTTGTTTTTAAGTATCAAATTGGCAAAAGTATATCCTCTGCAGGGGCAGTACTGGTCATTGCTGTTAACAGTCTTCAACCTTTTCAAGTCTAAATGACAAATCAATCTTAATGTCGCCCTACAGAGCCAGTCTGCCTCCTCAGCGGGATCAACTGAAAATCACTTTTCCAATGTTTGGTGACAAGACATCTGCTACCTGCAATGCCTGGACCGGGAAACGTCAAGAGGAAACCTTTTCTTTTAAATTCAGCAAGGCTCAAACCCTGATGATAAAGATCATTCTGTGAAGCCAGAAACACACAAAAGAATTGCTTCCAACCTGAAAAATGCTCGAGTCTCAGGTAGGCATGCAGAGATCTATGGAAAAACAGCTACTGCAAAGAATTACAAAACAGAAGCCTTATTACTGCAAGCAGACTCCTGTATCTCCTGATTCTGTCAGCTACTGGAACTGAGGTCCTGCTGCCAGCAGCAAAATTGTCCTCATTTACAGACGCCATACACCTACTTTTCTGAAACTCTTTTCTTGACTAAGAAAAGGAACTGAGAGGAAGAACAAGGTAGAACAGTTTACAGGTCTTCTGTCTTACATGGCTTTCTGGGCTCTTCTGTCTTATGTGGCCCTCGTCACACAGCTCAAGTAATGTTGATCTACCATATGCAAAATCTGCAGGCAAAGCAAGATTTGTCACTGGGAAGGGGAATAAGGTTGCCCGGGAATTTTATAGATTTTTTTTTTTCCCTTAAAATACCATGAGACTTAAATTTTTTTTAGAAACAATATATTGCTAGTGGGCAACAAGACCCATTTCTGGAAAAAAGGGCTAGATCCTATTATAGTCTAATATAGTCTATTACAGCTTTAGCTAATTTCCTATCTGCATAGGCTGTCTGAGATTTCCTCTAAAGCCTTCATTAATGCTTTGGTTTTCTCAGTGAGATTTATTAGTAAGTAAAAGTTTAGTATTCACTGCCTTTTCACTAGCACCATAACAGATCCAAAGGACAACTCAGAGCCCAAAATACCAAGCCCTGTGACAAGATTTAGACACCTTGCCCAGGAATGCAACCAAAACTCTCCCCCTGTACCACACGGGGAATACCTCAGTGCCTCGTAACAAGACAGTCAACTCAATGAAACCGCTCCTATGCAAAGATTAACGTTAAGTGCAGGGATGCTTTTCCATCATTCTGGAAGTCACAGCACACATCCATCTTCTAAAGGGAAGCACATACCCTGTTTCAAATTATTGTCTCGCAGGCAGAAATCACCCTTCCTTTTAACCAGAAACTGTTACCAACCTCCCTGGAGTACATCGGCTACCCTAGTTCACACCTGCTGTGGTCACAATCCACCTTTCCCACTCCCTGGAGAGGTGGACTCAATTACTGAATGCAGTCTGGGCCAGGTTTCCATTCTCAAATGTTTTAGTCCTCAAGGGGACTAACAGTGGTGGACCTGGGTACTAGCTCTTTCCCAGTCTCTACTGTCCTATTAATACTCAATAATTTTAAAAACAGTTTTGTCATTAATAATAAAAGGAGTAAAAAAGATAACATTTTTCTGATTTAACCTGTTTTCTGATTTTCTGTCTGACATTTCAACAGAATGACCATCCAAGATAACTGTATATTGCTCACTCAGTGTGTAATTAATGTATCGGAAATGCATGGTTGGTTTGGATTCTTAACTAACTAAATAAATAAATACTTCATTATGTTGCAGGGAAATCAAGAGCATTATCACAAATACCAGTAAGAAACTTGTTAACCATAAGTCACTCAGATCCATGCAACTGGATTATGGAATCACTGCTCCCAGTGATCTCCCCCCGCCC
>NW_009623857.1:85613-99573 GCF_000690535.1 Cariama cristata
CCCCCATCCTTCCCTTTCCTCCACACCAGCTTTCAGTGTAGATTCTCAATGGAATGAAATATGTCCACCATAAGAAGCCTTCCTTCTGCCTCCAGCTGCAACCTCCCATCACCTGTCTTGGACCAGAACTTGGTCATAGTCTTGCATGTCCAGTCAAATGGCCCCACTCATCTGGTTGAAACATTAACTTACAAAAGAGTAAAATAAAGATAAATTTTCAGGTTTTGATTTATCTGGCAACACAGCTTTACAACTGCTATTGCTGGTAAAAGTGAAACAGAAGCAAGAGATGACTGAAAAAGGAAAGACAGATCTATTCCTTTCATTGATTTAAACTCCTTGGGTAGCAAGCCCATGGCATGAACCAATACAGAGCCCTTTTCTATAGCCTGGAGAATATTCTGCCTCTCCCTGTGAGTCAGTCTGCCCCACCGCACATTCATCGGGGCATATGAACATTCACTGAGATTTCTCAGGAACGGAAGCACAGTAATTCTTTCTAATTCCTGCCTTGTATTCTTTAGTTGAGGAATTCTAGATTAGTTTCTATTTTCTATATCTATTATAATGACTAAAAAATACAGTATTATTTCACAAACATAAATGATCACATTTAATATATTACTGAGAGAAACTACAATTAATTAAAAAATAATTATGCTAACAATGATTTTTTAAAAAATGTAAATTAGATGTATTTGCACTAATTCTCAGGTATTTGGAAACAGCAAACTGAAATGATGACTGATGCAATTAAACAAAACATATCTTACTTTAAGCAGATAGATATTTAAATCCAGACTCCTCCTGTTGGGTTTTCAATTGAAAGGTTCATATATCAATTTTAAACAGGTCTTTTACTACAGAGCAAATAAGCAACAGAAAATTATAAAAACCACGTTGGAGGTGATTCTCCTTCAAAGTCTTACACAATCCTATGCCTCTGAATGTCAGAAAAACGGATAAGGTTAAAGCCTTTGAAGCACATCAACATGTGAATATAAAATACGTTACCCAGAGTTCATGCTTTGGCTGTGCTGCCACTACATAAACCAGATTCATTCAGACACAGAAGACATGCACTGAAGATCAGTGAGGTACAATCATAGACAAAACCTTACCAAAAAATAACACACTGAGCTGTACTCACTACTAAAACAGACAAGTGGTGAACACTAATACAGAAATATAAGGGAAAGTCTCTTTTTTGAAAAATACATTTCAGGAGATGCCTCAGGTGCAGTATAAAACAGTTTCCCCAGACTTTTTCACCTCTCCGCCTTTATGGAAATTTCTCCTCTTATGTCCCTCTCTTTCAATGAGAAAACTTCCTACTGAAGAGGCTCTGGCTCACATCCTTAATGTTAAATCATTTGAGCTACTGAATACTCATTATTGAAATTAGTGCAAATTAAGCATGTGTTAATGGCACCAATTCAGGATAGCATCATTCTTTATGACAGTACATAAGAACACACTTTTCTGAATTCTGGTCTAATTACAGTACTGATTAGGAATAGGTTTAAGCATGTGGTTAAGCAGTAATGGTCAGAATAATATGCCTCCAAATACTGTGATCCCAGCTATCAGTAAACAAACTTTTATCCAGGTAGGCTTGAAAAAATGATTGCAGTATCTAAGTCCAAGTAATTATAGTCTCCGTTTCTTGTCATGTTTTGAGTGTAAGTGATACTTATACTTTTTTTGGAATCAAATGTTTACATGCAGATTAGAAAGAAAACACATAGGACTAAAATAACACATTTATTACATGCCATGTTACAGTTCACTGCATTCCCATTTCTATTTGCACTCACAGTACTATGGGAAACCAAAATTATTTCATCAGAAACAAATGAAGTACACAGAAAAGTTTGTCAACAGACAGAAGCAAGTGTATCCATAAGCCAAACAGCCATAACACTCAATAGGTTTAATACTCCATTACATTGTTTCATAGAAATTAGAGATGAAAGACTTCTTATCCATCCCTTGCCAATTCTGGATGTTTTCTGTTCTCCAATTCAGTCACTGGAGGCTGATTGGCAACTGACAACCACATGAATAGAAAAAAATAACTAGATGTGCCAGAGGAAAGCAGGCTATGAAATTTATATTTCCTCTTGTGAAGTGCCAAGTTCTTTCAAGTTCCTTTTGTTTAAAGGTGAATTAATGAAACTCAGAAGCTCACAACATCCGGGCCTTGTATTGTATAGCGAGTAGACTGCATTTCAAGTACACATCCAACATACTGCTGCTGAAGCCACCTTCATCCCTCCTACAGAG
The DNA here is from genome assembly GCF_000690535.1 of Cariama cristata. Classification (NCBI taxonomy): domain Eukaryota; kingdom Metazoa; phylum Chordata; class Aves; order Cariamiformes; family Cariamidae; genus Cariama; species Cariama cristata. Next base: position 87,900 of record NW_009623857.1, read on the forward strand.
GAATGTGTTTAGTGTGCTGTCAAAAAGCATCAAACTGCACCGTGGAATTAAAAGTGACACATTGCCACTGCACTGAACATTTTCTGAAAATGAGACTCTAAAGAAACAGTAAATTATAGCAGATCAGTGTTGTTAATGATGCCACACTTCTACGCTCAGTGTAACAGTCAGAAGAAGTTGGTGCTCAGAAAGGTCACACAACAAATAATGTCAGCCAATCTCGATAGTAGGCTTTCAGATTCTCTCAACCACTTTTATATTTCATCAGTTAAATACTGAAATAAAGTTTGCATTAAAATGGGATCTTCTCTGTCACACTTTCTTCCAGACTCACTGCACATAGTCTTGCATTCTCTATTAAATTTCAGGGCTGAACACTGCAGTAACATTTCATCTGAAATGTGTATTGCATATCATATCTTATTATGTCTGGTACCAACTAGAATATAAAAATACATTAATCTTTTCTGAGAAATTCAGAGGAGGGAGCACATTCAACAGAAACATTGGGGGTTCTTCATGTATCATTTTCTATTATTAGCCATTAATCATGTCTTTATCTCCGGTACTGAACATCCTTACCTACAGCCAAATGCTAATCCCATTAATCCTCTTTAAAGATCTGTAAGGTCTTCTGTGTAATTCTGACTTTTACTTAATGCATATCTTAATTTTACAGTGATTTTTGCAAGCTCACTTGAGACCAGTTTCTTTTTGAGAAATGAGGAAAGACTGCACTTCTCCATAATGAAGACAATGGACTTAAAAATGGAAACAAGATACTAAATGCTGCCAGCCAGCAATAGTCAGCACAAAGTCGTCAGTCCAGAAAGACTACTACTGAAGAACTGCTACCAAAGTGAACTGAAGCTCTGACCACAGAAAGCCTGGAGAACTAGTCCTATGATTTTTGGGGGGATACATCCCATCTTGGAGAAAGATCTGCAATGCACAAGGATTATTCTAACTCCCCCCTCATAACAGAGCTTTTCCATTAGAAACAAACAAATACCAAGGAGGTAATTACACAGCAATCCATCACATATGTTCAGGAAATTTGTACCATTTGGCTTTGGCTCAGAGTAGCGTATGCAGTAACAAGCAGATTCTACAAAATCATACTGTATGCAAAGTGGAGCAGGTCACATACTACACTTGCAGGGCTGGAGATTGAACATAGTGGCTTTGAATACAATGACTATAGCACTGTTACAGGTTTTCCAAACTCTGATGATACAAATTCTACTGAATGTAGAGTTATGACTTTTCCTCTGGCCCCAAGTATGAATCAGACAACGGAAAGAGGAATGGAGACGATGTGAAAAGCATTATGCTTAATGGCCAGAATCTCAGTCAACATCAGTATGGTTTCCATGAAATAAGCAAGCAGTGACAGCTGGGTAGCAATTTTTGAAAGTCATAGCCCTCTTGGAGAATGTCGAGGAACTCACAACAGTAAAGTAATGGCAGATGGAGCACAGACATAAATGTAATCTAAGGTTGAAAACTAAAAGCCTCTATCAATGGTTAAGATAAGACAAGCTCAGAATTACCCTTGGGTTTTTTGTGATATATCCATTTCTCACTGCTCTAATCTTTGCATTCTGTATAAATCTGAATGTGATTAATTATGACTTATTCACTCCTTTTAACATACTGCAGAGAACAAATGGCTGGTTGAAAAACAGAAATGTTCTATTTTGACTTTTTTAAATCAGGGGTTAATAAAATCATCACCTTATGGATGAAATGGCTGAGAATAACTAATCCCATTTTATTAAGGCTTTTTTTTTGTAAAGATGTAAGAGATGCTACAAAATTCATCTGCATTATCATTTAGGATTAAAATTGAAAGCTTATGTAGAACTGTCCAGTTAAATAACACAGCCTCTTGACTCTGCATTTTGTTAGAGCTGGACAAAACTATCTGTGTGTTCAGGAAAGTTAAATCTTAGGGATATTCATTTTTAAATTTTCTCTTCAAAATACCAATAACAGTTCTATAGTTGATCACAAGAGGGAGACTACATCACCATATTTTCTCTCATTGTTTCAAATTCTTAAAGCATCCAAACTATTTGAGTCATTTTGGACCAGTTCTAATCTTTGACTGCTCACTCAAAAGTGTTAATGGCTGTTCAATTAGCATTTTTTTCTGAGTTTGTCAAACCTCTGAAATTTATAGATAAAGATAGCCAATCCAGTAAACAAGATTGAACAATGCAAAGGCAGTTGGAAAGAAGATTCGAGAATAGGAGTCAATTTTTGCAATACGGATGTGTATTCTTCCTTCTCTCCAAGATCCTGTGCGGCAGTCTTCAAAACAACAAAAGAAGCTAGCACAGTCTTTCCCTTCTAGGCACTCATATCCATAATCATCATCACGTTCAGGGAGATGATTAATGTTATTAATTGGAATCAGTGTTGATCCAGGTCGAACAGCAATTGCAGGTGGTTTCTTAAGAAAAACAAAAAAGAAAAATATAGTTTTGCAGGTTTTTTTTATCCTCACATTAAATAATTCCATAGGTTTTCCATAGCAAAGACCAATACAAGCCCATTCAGTACAATATACAGAAATTCTAATATTAAAGAAAACAGTTTGGGGAGCTTTGTGAGTTATGAACTGCTGTATATAATTAGCTCATGCAGGCAAAAGATCATGAATGATTTTCACCTGCCACAGTAAAAACTGGGTTGTGCTGGGATTTGGAAATAGTGGATAATTAGTTACACAGACAGGATTACCTGATCCCATCTACACAACACAAATGAACACTTCGAAGTCAGTCAGAGCTTGACAACTGGGTCACAAGCAAGTCCACAAGCAGGCTATAAATGTCACTACCAAGGGAACGAGGGTTCTCCCATCATTTGGAGTCTTTAGAATGAGACCAGATGTGCTTCTGGAAGCTACATTTTCACCAAAAAAAAAGCTAATGGGATTAGTATAGCAGCAATAGTGAGGTTTAAAATACAGAGACACATAAGGCCAGGCTATGTCACTTAACTCTCTAATGTTAAATCCCTAAACAGTATACCCCATCTTTAGAAATCAAGACACAAGACTCCTTAAGAGAATGTCACTCAAGTCACTGAAACTGATTAATTCAGCTCTCAATTCTTATTTTTACTTTCCATGGGCATAACTCAACTCTCTTGCAATATGGCAAAAACTCAGTGTACTAGATGTTAAGGTTCATAAATAATTTTCATAGAAAAAAATCTGGGTGCCGTATTGGCTAGTGCATAGACTGTTTGCTATTCCCTTTCTTGTGACTTTTACCTTTTCACCCTCCTTTCACTTGCACTACCACAGACCACCCTTCCCCCTTTTACTATTTTGTTTCCATGCAGTTCTTCACTCTTCATCCTTGTTTTCCTGCATATTCAAAAGACATTCTCTTTCTCCATCTGTCCTTTTTCCTCTTTCTAAATCTCACAGCCTTTTTAAACTACTCTATAATCCTCTCTTTCAACTCCTCCCCCACTTTTGGTATCCCTTCTAAAATCTTCAGACTGAAGATAGGGGTTACATCAACACTACTCTTACATTGTCTTTTTTCTATCATTTCCGTATTTTTTCTTGTAAGGAATAAATAAAGCAGGAAAGGATGCAGTCAGAAGAACTAACTGGGTATTGAAGTGCAGAGAAGAATCTCTCTTAAGCAATTAGACATGAAAGGCAAAGAAAAAATATGAAAAGAAAAAAAAAATAAAAGCAGGGAGCCACATCATTTAGATTCTTGTTATGTTTTAGAGTCCTGTTTTCCCACTTCCAGGGAATTACTTAGGCCAGTACACAGATGTCTATACTTTGTTAAGGATGCACTCTGTTGCTGCAGGGGCATTTTACCCAATGTCCCAAGGGGTGGTGTTAAAGCAGTGCAGTATCCACCACATTTTCGAATAACTTTATTCAATAAGTTTCTTTACCAGAGGAAGTTTCACATAGACTGCTGTTTCAACACTTTTTAGACATGGTGACCTAGGGAGCTAATTATCGTCCTAAAGGATCTCATTATTCTTTTCAGTTATGATAAAATACTGACAATACTAACAAACAGAAGTTACATGCTTCTGCCATAATTTGAGGCATTACAAACAGGGCTTATTTTTTATAAAACATAAAAAATAAGTTCAAATTTTCTTTGGAACTTACAAAATCATTATTTTGTTGAAGATATACAGGGAAAGATGCTTATTTCTGGTTCACACCTACTCTGGCTTTACAAGAATTTTCTGACTGTTAGTTCTGCCAATGTAAGATTCGTGGCATGATTCGTTTCTACTAGTGGGGTAAAACAGGAATCCCCAAATCACAAACACCATGGGAGGAGGAAACAATAACAGCACTGCTTTTCACTGCTCATGTCACCAGCACAGACTGAAGCTGGCTACTGAATTACAGGCTTGAAGATGTGGCCTGAGAAAGGCAGAAAGACAGTGCCATCTTATAGGCCTAACTACCTATGAGGAATACATAAAATGTGTGTAAGAAGGAGACAATGTGAGGGAAAATGGGAAAAAAGACCAACACCTCACAACAAAATGATCTCATATTGATTGGCAGAGACTTAACAAAAAGAAACCCAAAACATGTAGATACAGTAGTACATGCTGATTGTTCATGGACATGCCTACTGATACAGTAAGTAGAACTCCACATATAGTGAGAAGCATTTATAATACACTCTGATAGGATCAAACCCAAATTATTCTGCATTAGCACTAATACCTGTACAAAAGAAAGCCATCATCTGTGGAGATCACAGCACAGGTGAAACAGTCACTTCAGGTGAAATTATGACTAGAACAAGATCCACAACTAATTAAGTTTAATCTTTCCTACCCAAACTCATTATCCTTACTAATGTGGATTTACATAAGCCAATTCATACTACCTTTCTTGAATGATGCCAGCACATATTTTGTAAGATAAAACTGCCTTAATCATTTGTAAAATCTCACCATTTTTTTCACAAGATCATTTATTGCATTTTATTGGCATTAGTTCCTGAAATAATAAGCTTTTCTTGCATCTTGAATAGTAACAGAAGACCTATGCAAGGCATGTTCTCCAAGGAAAAAACACCTGTAAATGAGAACTTTTCAGAAGGAATTAAACTCACTATTTTAATTAAATTGTTGGGTTTCGTTACATATCATAACTACAAGAGAAAAAGAATGAATAGAAGTCTTTGACAAAAATAAAGGGGGGGGGGGGAAGAAAAAAATTGTGGATTTGTAATTGTATGACTTCCCATTAATTAATCAGATAGCTTCTTTAATTGTTCTATTTGAAATAAGAAATTTTATAGCTCTTTATAAAACATCAGCAAAAAAACCCTATCCTTGCATCTAAGTATATTATTCCCCTCCCTTTTTTTAGAGTAATCTCTTATCTAGTATGGTCATACAGCCATAACTTGCTGAAACACTTATTCAATACTCTATCTGACCATTATTCTACATTTTAAATTGTCATATGCACTGAAATTCTGAAAGCATTTGGCAGATTATTGCACAAATGGTTGATGTGTGAACAGATTCTGGAAAGTCCTCTTACTCCATTCAAAAGTGTATACTTGCAAACCACTTCAATGGCTTTTGATCTGCCAGCAGCTGATCTTTACCCTGGTTTGAATAAGCGGTATTTCCTCCTTTCTTCCTTTTCTCCTTGTTGTGCATGCTGAAGGCAGACTTGTTTCATCTCCCTGTTCCCTAAGTGTTGTTGAGACCTCATTGCAACAGCAACCTAAAATTGAATCTGCTATGCTAACACTGGGAAGATCCCCAATTTCTTCAGCCTCTGTCATCTTTTACCCTCACTGCTCATCTGTAGCCCTTGCCAATGTCTGTTTTCCATCCCTTCCATTGTGCCCACATTTGCCTCTACCATCAACAGGAAGGAGCTCTGAGGTTTCCATTTTCCAGTTCTCCTGGTTATGCTGCATTCCCTGAGGATCACAGTGATGTCCGACCAAGGCAGCACAGGGCAGTATTAACCCTTCACCACTAGCCTTGTCCCAAATAGACAGCAGATCCATTCAGACCAACTCATCATATGAAATGTAAGGGCTCTCATTTCCCTGGTATTAAGCCATAGCAGCCCCGCCATGCCCCATAACAGTCTCACACAGCAGCACTGCTCACAATGGATGTGCCAGTGCTTTCCGACACTAGTCACAGAATGGATGTCATTCATAACAAGTTTTCTGCATTTCCATATCTGGGCTTCTGTAATTTAATTTCAATTTCTGTTTGATCTTACACAGGTGGTATTCAGCCTTCACCAGAAAAGAAAACTGATAGTGATTCAGCTATGCTCCAGCTTCCTTTGATGAAATGGTCTGGAAGGGGGCTTTATAACATTGTCTTTCCTATTCTTCTCTCCAAAAGATGATTATAATCAAGCCTCAGGTATTAAGATTAGCGTTTGAATGAATAAGCAATCTAATGCCTTTACCTCAACATTTGATTAGTTTAAATATTAGCTTTAAATATTTTTACTGGCTTCCAACAACAGATTCTTTGGAAGTTCCAGTATTCTTACTACACAAAGAGAAAGCCTCTTAAAATTGAGTAATACTTCCTCCTGGGATATGTGGGGATTCACAGCATACAAACATCAATTTGTAAAAGCAGAAGGCCGACTTTACCAGAAAGAAACATGGAAGTAAATTACCAAAAAAAAAAAAAAAAAAAAATCTGAAGTGGGAGTCAGAATACTGCCCAATAATAAGCACTTGTCCCTTTGCAAAGCTAGCAAGGTAAGACTGAAGTTAGGTGATGTAGATCCAAACAAATCCTCATACATTCAGTCCATTTACATTATCTCTACTGCTACAGTCTTATCTGTGGTTCTCTGCCAGGTGCTGTTTTCAGAAGCACTGTGCCCAGACACATGTAATGTTATATCAAACCACTCTCTAGCTTAGGCTCATGTGTTCTCACTCACATATGAGTGGAAAGACCCAAACCTTTTGTTCATTAGTAGTATTTACAGAAAACTAGTACAAGCCTCCAACTGTGAAAAAATGACAAAATAAATATTAGTGTTAATTATCTTTGAATATTAGCCCTTCTACTTAAGAACTACTGTCTCAAAATTAATGCTACAATGAAGAGCATTCTGTATTGTTTTTTCTTTTTGTTTGGCTAAACTTACTGATGGCTTAGATTTTGCCTTCTTTTCTTTTCCTTTGTCCCCTTTTCTGTTGCTGGTAAAGTAATGCAAGGTGCCATATTCCATCAAGGCAGCAAACACAAAAATGAAGCAAACTGAAACAAAAAGGTCCATTGCTGTCACATAGGAAACCTTTGGGAGTGACTTCCTAGCAATTGTACTCAACGTTGTCATGGTCAGCACTGTTGTAATGCCTGTTTGAGAAAAAAAGAAAAAAAAGACAGGAAGAGGGAAGTGTATAACTAATCCAATCATATTGTCACCAAAAAATCCTCAAATTAGCCCTTAATTCATTCATGAGGCATATGAGAACGGAGCCACAGCAGGGTTCACTGCTGATCACACCCACACACATCAGTGCTATCGTAAGAAACCGTCCCTATAGATCCAGTGGCCACTATGGGATCATACAAAAGGCAGCACATTTTACCTTCAGTTTAAATCTTTCAACACACACTGAATAAACAATGAGATTGAGAAAGTTTGTCTAATTTTATAAATCTGTTATGGAATGCAAACATAAAACAAATACAATAGACAAACACCTACAAATAAGCACAGACATTTTATAAACACAAAAATGGTTCTTTGACTCTTGAAAGATTAAAATGTACAAAAGGACACATTCAGAAAAAAAGGCAAGTTATTTATCAATTATTTCAAACTTTCAGAAAACAAGAGAAAAATGAATGTTTTCAATTGTTTGCTTCTGACATGTCGCAGATCAAACTAGATGACCTTCATGGCCTTTCCGGTCTCATTCTTTAGAGATACTAGGTATTTTTTCAATACTGTGTCTTAAGTAATAGAAAATGTTTCCCTTGATTCACTTGTATACAAGTTAATTAAAATAACAAGTTGGCCTTAATAGTGATGTGTTCAGAATCTCAACTATACCACTCTTCACTGGTTTAACATTTAGAAGGTGTTAACACTTTCTTCTTATATTTTGGCTCTTCAGGGAGATGTAAAGCCTTTTTCACACTAGTTCAAACTTAAGATGTGACCTTTCCCTCGGAGAGAAATACTTGAAGATACAAACAATTTGTTATTTACATGCTCAGGTTTACTGCAAAAAAAGTGTTACACCACTCTAAGGTTGTCTATGGCTTTTAAATCAAGGCATGGAATCAGGGGTCACAATGGACTGATCGTGCAGCAGGAAAGCAGTGATTTTGCAACAGATTTTATAATGAAATTACATGCCTAAAAGGGCAAAGAGATAACCACAGAGTTTTTCAGAAGTGCTTTGCTCCCACTAGATGCTTTTGCAAATCAATTAGGCATTTCTCTGCATAGTTAAATTTCTAAATGTCTTTAATCATCTCGAACCTTTTGCTTTGGGAAACCATGGTCCGCAAGGACCTTTCAACATATATGGAAGAAAAAGGCCTGAGCCTTTTCAGTGTACCAGAGTCCAGCACAGCCTCCAGGTGGGAAGTCACACCCACCGTTCCCCTTACTGACTTCTGTTCAGAGAGGACAAAACGAGACATGGACTTTCCCAGTCCTCTCCACTATGCAAAAGGCAAACAGCAGACTGTCACAGGGAGCAAACCTTCCACAGCATGACAACTGCTTGCCACGATGAACCTTGCTTAGTTTTGGCTTTCTTATCTTAATTTCTCAGTCTTTTTCTATAGAATTGTGTCTATTTGACTGGTATTCTCTTTCTTCTTCACCAGAACATCTGCATGTGAGAAAAGTCATTCCCCAATCTGTCAAAAGATGGCTTCTGCATGTTCACACAAAAGGAGCTCAGGGTTAACTGCAGGGAGCTGTAAATACGATATTGCAAATGTTTGTAGTACATATCAAGTAGATGACAGTTAGTACTGCTGAAGTGGGAGTATGAAAGCTCTAGCTTAAGCATGAGATCAAAGGCAAATTCGCTAGGTTTGTGGCATAGAGAAAGTACTCTGTAAAAAGAACAAACTGGATATAGAACTATCAGGATACCAACAGAACAGTTTTTCTTGTTATAGCTAATGTCTTTCTAGCAGTACCCACAATGATGTCCAATGATTAGTCAGTCAAAGAAATATTATAATAAATTTCTAAATCAAGATTTCAAACTATCAAGAGATACTTTCATTTATCTATTCAAGATTCTAGGCTCTCTTCACTAAACTTCACAGTACTTTTAAATAGCATAAAATTGAGATCCAAGACTCAGATTTTCTTCCCTTACCTTTTAATAATGTTACTGAGCCATGCTCATTTTTGCTTACTTTCTTTCTTGACTCATTAATCTTGCAGGCTTGACTGCACAGCAGTCCAGTTTCAGTGGGGAAGTCAAGTAGTTAAAGCCCAGACTCACCCTTCTAGTAGGAAACACTCCTATAACGTGGGAATGGCGTGGTCACAATCCTCTAAGTTGATGAGGGAACTGAACTCACATCTCTTACTTCCTAAGGTACACTCTCAGCTCATGATCTTTCCCCCAAAATAGATCATACTGTCATTACCAGTTTTATGAAAAGCATCTGTCACTGCTAAGCTCAAAGTTGCTAATGTGCGTCCTGTGCACTCCATGCACCCCTGTCTAACATGCTTTATGTGGGGACTATGATTCTTCTCCAAGGTAGTACATGAATCCTAAACAGTCAAATGTAGGAGACTGGCACCATGCTAAACAGGTCACGTAAGATGACACTAACACCGAATTATCTCTGTAGCAGAACTTGCATCACGCTTCAATACTGTCTGCAGTAGAAGCAGGACAGTGAGTCAGGTTTTGTGAGTTATATACTTAACTGCTTGAAGTGCAACTTCAGTTCCAAATTTTCTGTCCTATCTTGGGCTATAAAGAACAACTGAATCATTTTTATTATTAAAAACAACAACAACAACAACCCCAACAGAAAACTCCAAAAACCAGATCTTCATGGTTTTTGCCTGTGTAGTAATGATATCCTTTGTTCCATGGTGTTAAGTGAAGTTTAATCATACTTATTAGACTAATGATTGCCATATTGTTGGCCCTGGAGATGACAAGAAGAACATAAAGGAGAAAAAAAAAAAGTATTTATACGAACAACAGCAGATCCACAAGGCTTGGATCAGGATTTCCAGATTTCCATTCTCTACACTCCCTCCTTAAGCCCTGCTGTGTAACCACAGCAGGATCCTCCTACCCTTTATCTTGCAGTTCAAGAGAAAGGGTGACCAATGGTCACAATCTGAAGGGGAATAAACTGTGGTTAATTTACTCCCTGCTGCAGATTTGTATTCCTGGGGAGTACCAGACCCTTCAAGGTTGAAAAAAGACATTCTTACCCAGAGAAGTCCTTGCAGGAACTGCATCCTTATTGATCCAAAATGACACCCATGAAAGAACAACTGTGAGTATACAAGGAATGTATGTCTGAATAGTAAAATATCCCATACGTCTGCTGAGATCAAAGAAGATTGTCATAATAATATAATCACCTATAAACGAAAAAAAAGAAAAAAATACTTACACGACATTGAAAATGGTTTTCAGTTGTATCTTCATGTGTTAGTCTTGTTCTACATAGATATTACAGGAAATAAAACTTAACACTTTGCCTTACCAGACAAGGTATGAGAAATTTCAGTTGTATTTCGTAACCCTACAAATGCAAACTGATACAATCTCCAGTATTTTGGATCTGCCACTTCAACAGAGGTTTTCTTCCATTTGTATTCAATTTCATTTCTGGGATATCCATCTAGAATAAAACAGAGCAAATCCAGCATTCAGCCACAGTGAATACCAAAGTATATTTTGTGACCTCTGAAGTTTTTTATAAACTAAACCAGGGCTATATATAAAATGGATCAGAGAGAAAGTCAATCTATAGTCCATCTGATACGCTTAAAATACAACCACAAAATATCCAGCCCAAGTTTTAAGCCTAGCTAAATGTATGATCAATCAAAAACTATGTAAATACAAAAGTTTAAGAAATATCTAGATAATATTCTGGAACTTAGATACAAAAAACTGGCTCAGATTCATCATTATGAATTAATACACAAACATAAAATACATTATCATTAAAGGACCACAAAGAGCTTAAAAGGAAAGACACTTCTTAGTAGATAATTTGATAAAATTCCTATTGATGTTTTTCGAAATTTTGTCTATTATTCCTGGAATGGATTTTTGTGGCCTGATTCACTGTCCAGTATTTCATCTTTAACAAAGTGCAACCTTCTCAGTTTTCATGTGCCTCACATGTTGCCCCACATTATCTTGCAGAAAGGCAGAAATGAAATTAAGCAAGACTTGCTTGTATGGCACAACTATTTAATCAATAGAGCTACCAAACCTCATTTAGCTGGAAGCACTCAAGAAGGAAGTATTAAATGAAAACATTAATTTAAAAAGAATCACTGAAGTTTGATTTCATTGCCTATTAGGTTTCACATTTAGGAATAAATCATTTAGCTGTGTTCAGGTGGTTTGGGTTTCTTTTGCCAGTAATAGCACAATTCCCTTGGGAACATTTTATTTTA
>NW_009623858.1:0-28187 GCF_000690535.1 Cariama cristata
TCTACAATGACCTGAAAGGAGGGTATAGCGACGTGGGTGTTGGTCTCTTCTCCCAAGTAACGAGTGACAGGACAAGAGGAAATGGCCTCAAGTTGCACCAGGGGAGGTTTAGATTGGATATTAGGAAGAATTTCTTCACCAAAAGGGCTGTCAGGCACTGGAACAGGCTGGCCCGGGGAGGGGGGGGGTCCCAACTGCCCAGGGAAGTGGTGGAGTCACAATCCCTGGAGGCAATTAAAAGGTGTGTAGAAGTGGTGCTTAGGGACATGGTTTAATGGTGGACTTGGCCATGCTAGGTTGATGGTTGGACTTGATGATTTTAAAGGTCCTTTCCAACCTAAATGATTCTATGATTCTACGATTCTAAGAACAAACTGGAAGTTCCTTCTCCCTCTGGTCACAGTAGACAATACGAGCCTTCCAAGTTGCCTGAAGTAAAAGATTTACAGAGTGATTAATAGACAGAGACAGCTTTTATCTGATTGACAACCCTGTTTTCATTCAGGTTGGTGTTCCACGGATTGAGGAACAGTAAGTCAGAGGCAAGGGTCTTTTTATTTTTTCAAAGATGTTTTTTTGAAGTCAAATGCTCACACAAATCGATATTACCTCTAACTGCAAGCACAGGAAAAAAGGCAGAGAGAAAATAATGAGAGTGTTTTTCCCAAAAGATTACAGCTATTTCAATGCAGCATCACTAATTAAAAAGCAAATCAGCTTTCATTAATAGATTTATTTTTAAGGCAGGAATGAAAACAAGCAGTGCAGGCATGACAGATGCAAGCCTTGCTCCACTTGTTCCACCACTAATAGGAATTACAAAAAAACAGACTCAACTATAAAATAAATGCATCAAATATAAAAATTAATTTACTTGCATTACTGGGCATGTAATAATATGGAGTAAAAGATGCAATTAAACTAAAGATGATATTTCAATGATTAAAAGAAGTTAAGAACAGTTACATTTTCACAGGACAAGCTGAAATGCACAAAACCAGATACTTAAAAATTAAATGATGAATTTACAAAACAAGAACCATTTATGGACAGTTGCAAACACAGGCTCAGGAGAACCCAGAAGATAAGTCAAAAGGCTGGTGGAGATGGCCTTGTACCAGAAAGAAGGGAACATAAATCCAAATGAACATCATCATAAAAAAAAAAACCACTGGCAGGGTCAGTTAGCTGCTATGACCCATTAGAGTTCCTGCTGTAGGAAGCAATCCGGATGTTTCAACTGAGAGTCCAACTCTAAAGGCAGCAACAGCTGTAGGAAAGAAAGCCAGGAGTACAGATTTCAGTAGTCAGGGCCAGGAGGAACAGCATAGGGAGAGTCAGGAGCAAGTCTTGTACTCAATTTGCCACAGCACATTTTGCAGCTTGGCAAGCGCCACATGGTATACACCTATAAATCAGCTCTTAGTTCCAACCAAGTAAAAGGCTGCCACAGTAGCTTCCAATAGAAACATAATTATATGTGGGGCCATTATTTAAGATCTATTGCTTCAGTTCTGGAAAAACTGAGAAAGATGTCTTCAAAACCAGAGAAGAGAAGATGAGGCTGTGCCTACTGAACAGGGACTTACTAACCAATTACCTTTTCTCTCCTCAGCTCTAACTGTAATACCACACACTGTATATTAATATACAGTTATAAATAAATGGTAGATATGCAGGCTTATTAGTTACCAAAGATGTATATGATTGTGTATCTGGAGCTAACAGAGTCTGGAGAATCTATGGACTGAAACAACTGCTTTCTGTCAATTTCCCTTCTAGCTGATAAAGATGTTGCAGGTACCTAACCTCATTTATGTCACCAGGATACTTGTTTTAACATTCTTAGGGATAGGTATTTTAAAAACATCTCAGCCTCACACACAAGCTCTTTGAAGGGTTTAAAACCTGATGTTGTTTGTAAGACTTGTGCCTCTGCGCGTGAATTACAAAATTCAAAATCTTTACGCGTGAATACATACCACTAAAAACGCTAAACCTAATACTTTAGGCAGTAATATTTTTTGCTTGCTTAAACATTCTGTGTCAAGACTCCTACAACTGCCAATTCAGACATACTTCTTTATAATTCCACATAATTTTAATATTTTGCTTACTCTTTATTTAAAATTAAGTGACAGCAAATAGCCTATTTGAAACCAGAAAGAAAGGCAATGTCAAACAAAACACCCAAGGGGACAGCAATATGTGTGTCCATCAAAGTAATCTGAATTTTACTCTATTTATGATTCTTCATCTAAAAGTAAGCCTGAGGGAACAAGCATTGTCTTTAGCTTGTAAATGCAGAGAAAATTCAGAAATATAATTAGGATGAAGATGTCCTATAGAAACCAAAACATAAGTAAATAATGGCTTTGATTCTACATTCCTATAAAGTAGTTTTACAGGAACTACTGTATAATATTCTTTGGAAAAAGAAAGATGTGTGATTATGTGGTTTTGTATTTATAACAACTGGCAACAAGCCAGAAAGGAATATCCATCAGTAGGCAATACTTTCCTCAAGAACAAAATTAAAAGGCAGGGGGCTTTTTGTCATACTGGGAGAGCATCAATGGCTCAGTCCCACAGGTTAGCCCCAGAGAGCTGAGACTAATTTATTGCTACTGGAATATAATTGCTCAACTGGAAGTATTTTTAAATGGATTTAGGGATCACATAACCAGTGATTCTGAACAAACACTGTCTAAAAGTCTGACTAAAAGTGAAATTCCTGAAGGACCTCTAGCAAGAAGAGGCTGGCAGGGAGAGAAGGCTAATTAATACAGCTCAGCTGAACCCTTAAAAATCAGCTGTAGCTCCAGATAGATGACTCTGTCCAGAAGCTAAAACCAAAATATGTGGCAAAGTCTCAGGAGCACAATTACGTAAGTCAACAAAATTGAGTACAGCTCAACAAAGCATTAAAATATTATGTAGGAACCATCTTATCTCCTTTGTAAGAAGAGAGGAGTGCAAGCTTTTAGGTTTGCATGCTGGTGAAGGTTTGGGATTTGTTAGCATATGTGACTGGGTTCCCTTCTCTCTGCAATTCCTGTCCTCTCAGCTGAAGAAATCACTCTTTTGGGCTAAGCAGGTATTTTTCACTCGTAGCTTTGAGAGCAGGTATTTCACTGAAAACCCTAGGCAGGCTGATAATGTTAAAAATGGAAGGAATGCAAATCATCATGCTAGGTTTTAATAATTACTGCATGAATTAAGGCTAGGCTTTCCTGCTGGCCCGGCAAGAGAGTCTACTAAATGCATATAATCAATTTTCATTAATAGTATTTAACAGAAAAAAAAAGAATTTTAATTGTCCAATGGGATTGCTCATGGTAGAAGGGTAGTTTCATCTGCTCAGACTTCTCTTTTTTCCCAGTTACTTTTTTATTAATAATCCATCTGGACTTTAAAAAGCTTGAACTAGCAGTACATCAGGACTCTACACATGGCTACTCAAAGAAGTATTTCTAATGTGTCCATAAGCTTCCGAAGTGTTGCTGAACACACTGTTGTTAGATGGCAAAGATAGCCACAGGAACACATGCAGCAAAATCTGAAAGGGAAATGCTGCTCCTGCAGTTCCCTCCGCAGCTCCTGTTTTAAAGGACAGGTATCTCAGGATTTAGAGGACTGATGCATTAGCAAGCCCAATTACCTGCGTATGCCTATCTTCCTCAAAGACAAGCTCCCTGGGCCCTGATACGATCAAGAAAAAGTAGTTACGTGAATTATGATGACTTCTCAGCAGGGAACTATTACAACTACAATGACTACTGTGTATTAGATCTTGAACTACACAGTACTGCAGCCTTGGAGGAGGTCTTACAAATCTGAAGCAGCATGAAGGATTTTCAAAGCCAGTCTTAGCTTATGCCAAACCTCAGAGAGCCAAATGTAAAGGTATCCACATAGGGAAATTAAACACAAAACCATTGTTTTAACAAGCACATTCAGCACATGAAACTCTGCTTAGGAAACTGAGCAGTGAAGAAAGCTCAAAAGTTTTAGTGGGTGAAAAGCAGGTCCCACCTCACTCACCTTCAGCCATTTCAAAGTGCCACACTCAAAGAGGCACTGTGAAGTCGGCCCTGGGAGGAGACATGAGGGCTTTCCCTGTCCGCACTAGCAAAATGTCTGGATGACAGTTATACATTACAAGGATGCTATCTTGCAGCACACACATAACCTATTTTCAAAAAGATTTTTTTTCCAGTTTGGCCAAATATATCCAGTAAGGAAGAATTTTATGGGTTTTTTTTTGATAGTAGCCCTTCTCATCTAACTTCATATGTTGTAGATGCTATTTTTCAGTGAAAGAACACAAAAAATTAATCAATCTACATTACAAAACTAGTTGATATACAACAATAATCAGTTATTGCAAAAAAAAATAATTCTTTCCTCTTTTTAAAATATTTTATTTTCTTAAACCAAACAGGTCTTGTTAGTTTTCCAGGAAAGAGGTTGGTTTTTTGGTTTTTTTTTCCATTAACTTCTCAATTTCAAGAAACTAAATACTGGAATAGAGCTGACAAGTAAAGATCTAAATACTTCCAAAGTAGAACAACAATGGGATTGATGTCAAAGTGCAAGACAAGTGTAACAAATATCATCTGAGTGATCTATACACACATGACACATTCTGCATGTCTGATTGGCTTCTATTTGATGCTAAAATCATTTGGCTGACTTCCCAGAAAGTAACTGGATCAAGTCTCTACCAATCTATCTTTCCATTAAATCCTGCTAATAAACTCCCTCCTTCCTGTGTGATGGTTCTCAGTATCTACCTTAGAAGGAAACATTTTTTAAGAAGTGAGATCAGTTATGAAAATGCTTCATCAAAATAAGTGAGCAAAAAGATTAGGGAAGACTTTATATGCTGATATAAAAAGCAGTACATTCAGCTAATACAATTCATTACAGTTTCCTCAAACTCGGTGAACCTACAATAACTTACCTCACTGAAGATCTAGCCCTGGCAGCCTAAAGCGTGTTTACTCAGGGGTTTTAGGGCAGTATTGTCTTAAGAGCAAATGTTTGAATGGAGGGGAGGGGTTACCAACACTGTAAACATATACTTTTTTTTTAAACTCATATATTCTGGCTCTGAATCAATTTTACAGCCTTCACAAGTTCTTTTGTGGGAATGTTGAAATACTTACATTTTTAATTCTTTTTAAGGAAAAAATACTTTAACATATAGTTGATATGTCAATTATTTCCCCTTTAGCTAATAATCAGTTTCTATGAAACAACTGACGTGACATTTTACGCAAAGTTACTGTTCTTGCATTTGCCTTGAATGTGTGCTCTTTTGACTCTTACCTTCACATTTTCTGGATGAAGCCCTCCAGGGTGTTTGTCCATGTACTGACATAAATCAGTGTGCTAAAAGAAAGTCAGATGGAAAAAAAGTATATTAATATCTGTATGACTGCAGCAATAAATATCCTTCTACTTAGGAGTGGAAAGAACAAATGGAAAGTAAGGAGATTTTTCAGTCACACCTGCACATGCACACTTGTACCTTTACACTCCATTTTAGTTAACAACCTTAGTAACTTGACTGATATGAATATTCACCAAATGTAAATTAATTTTTTTTTTCTAACATCCTGAATATGGTAAAATAATTACTTGAATTTTAGTATCATTTTATACCTTGGAAGGACAATATCATCATCAACACCATAAAGGTAATATCTGGAGGAAAGAAGAGCCTAAAGGGAGAACCTCAAATGCTACTCTCATTATTCACATTAAAACATTGCATTTTAAGTATAATTTTATGGTGATTGAAGATTAAGATGGCTTAATGGCTTAAAAAATAAATATGAAAGGCACTGCATATCAGAGTATTGAATAACACTTTCCAGCTCAAAAAGAAACATGTATTATGCACATGTACAGCTATTAATTACAGATACTTCTCAAAACAGCTTCACTGAAGACTCAAAACTTTAAGTTCTCACTTCATAGTTGCCTATATTCCCTGCAAATATACCATAAAATCTCTTCAGAAAATAAGTAGGCTTGCAATGGATAGAATAATGCTATTTTTAATTAAGAAGTATTTATGCTTTTACTATGGAAACACTATTTTCTCTGAATTTTTCTCTTGCATTTCCTCACTTTCCTACCAGTCAGCAGCACGTTTTCAGTGAGGTGGCATGTTGCTTCTCTGATTTGCTTGCATAACTCAGCTTCTGGAATTATGTTCAGAATAAACAAAGCAAAAATATGCACTAGATTAACCACTGAAAACTTGGAGACTGACTCTGCCTTCCATATCTGTTTTCTGAACACATCTGGTAAAAATCATCCAACATTCCTTGAAAATCTACTTGGCAACACCTGCCTCACATACAGAGCAGCCCAACTCAATATAGGCAGTTTTCAAGGTGAGAGTTTTGGACAAAAGCTGCCTTTGACACAGAAAAATGGGTTTCTCTGTGCAACATTTCCCAGTTCAGGAGCCATTCTCTAGTGCTCTTTTGCAGAGTTCTATGGATACACAAGAAAGTTCGCATCTTCTAAGACACATAATTTGTGCTAGCCACAACTGTTCTGTATAGTATTCTCTTCTGAAGTCATAAACTATGAAAACACAATATGCATATAGAATTAACACTGCAATGGCATAAGATGCACTGCTTGATTAGGTTTTTTCAGGAATTCTTATGTGGCTTTAAGAGACCGGGTGCCCCAACTGCAGGAAATTGCTTAAGTCCCAAAATGAATGGTGTGAGTATCACAAGGGCAGAGGGCACACTCCAACAGGCAAACCACACTAAATAAAACACAACAGAGCTTCTTTCAAAACACAAGCTACAGCAAGCAGTACTTCAATTTATGGTTAACACATTAATGAATGCATTTACATAGAAAATGAAAAAATACACCTCTACCAGTGAATAGGTACTGTCAGTCAAGTACATTTTGCATAAAGTCTATGCTAAGCATAAAGACTTACTCCTAGTTTCTGTAAAATCTTTAGCCATTTCAGGTACGTATTCCTCTTCTATTCTCCCAGTTCATTTTCTGGGATGGTATCAATAAATCATGCCAAAAATGGACCAGTCATCCTTCATATGCATCACCACATTACCCTGTTTTGTCTTGTTTTACTGTACCAACACCAAGGAAACATACTTGAACAAAGTCATCTGCTAGCCTTGTCATCTGGTTTTGAGTACTAACCCCAGCACAACAGTTTGCCTTTGGCAAAATATCAGCTGAAATACCATTGCTACAGGTGATGGCTGGTGTGAAATAAGAATTTTGGAGGATTCCCCCCATTTCAGTGGGTAATCTGTTATTGAACAGAAGTGCCAGCCTGGTGAAATAACACGTTCTCTTCTTTAACTTAAATACAAATCTTTGAATAGTGATAGCACCTGCAGTGCTTGGGAGAAGTTTAAAGAAAAGCCTGACATTTCACTTTAGAAAGCCTGGCAGGTTGAACAGGGCAGTGCTGTCCCACCCTCAGATGCACCCGGCATGGCCCCTGAGCACGGCACACCCCCTTGCCGGGGCTGGCCTAAGGAGAAGAATTATCATTTCCCCGCAGTTCAGTCTTCCAGCCTTTGTGGGTGACAGATAACCTAGTAGGTGGGAAACCTACTGCCTCCTTCACCTTCTACTGATTTCTACAATTTGCAACTAGTCAGCCGACAGAAACCAGAGGAAGACAAACGCAATGCTACTTCTGAAGGTCCCATCCCTGAAGCCCCAGCACCCCAGCTGCCCACTAGCTGCACCTTTCTATTCACCAAAAGCTCACTAAGAACATCCTCGTCACAGTCACATTAGTAGGAACAGCAATAAGTCATCTTTTTATTTCCAATATACTTGTAATGAATTGTGAGGATAACCCCATTTTCTTCCATTTATATTTCAGTAGTTATTTGGATACATTTTCTCCATATATGGACATCAACGATAACCCTGTTTGTGTTATGCATCATTCGCCTCTTCTTCCTATCCCAAGGATGAGGACGACTGGTAGCCTGGTATAACCTTCCACTTCAGTAGTTCTGTCCTTCAAAAACCACTTGCTTGCATCTACCTAAAATTCAATGTAAGCAGCAGCTTCTACAGAATCCTGGGAACCTTACAGAGTCAACTGTGCAGCAGTCTTTTGGCATCTATTTTTTTCCTCACACAAAGGCTACAGACACAGAGAAACCTCTACCAAATCTTCATTCAGACAGTAAACAGAAATGGAAAGTCTTTTCTGTTCAAATCTTTCAAGAATTTGTCCTCATAAAACTAAGTTAGAGTCCTCCTCACAAAAGCAACTAAACACTATGGTACCAACTGGGAAAGCAACTTACAAAGTTACAGTACATTGTTCCTCACTTAAAAAAAAAAAAAAAGTAGTGGTAAAGCAAAGGCAGCATCAGCTGCTCGTCTTTTCCCAAGGTAGGGACTCTATGCACATTGAATTAAATATTAGTATAGCCAGGAAAGCTGACAATGCTGCAGGGACAGCTATTTCTAAACCCGTTTTCCCTTTTGGTGTGCAAGTGCCTGCTCCAGTGCTTGTGTGCTCAACTGACATTGAAGACGACAACATGAATACAAGTTTTAGGAAAGCATTAAAAAAGAAAACTGAGAGCAAACTGGATGAAAGATGAAAGTAGTTTTCTAATGGTTATTTCATGTGATTGGCTTCATATAGATGAATGGAATCTTTTTCTTCGTGCTATACTTCAAGGGAGAAGGCAACATGCTTTCCGATGTGGAACAGTAGCTGCAGACACAGCATGCCATACTCTGACACTAGGGACTTTGCTGTCCCTATCTAATAAAATACATACCCTAAAGGAAAATTCAAGATACAATTACATATTGGCAAGAACATAAAACTATGCTGAAACAAGGTAGGAAGGCAAGAAACAAACCAACCAACACACCTTTTACAGTCCTTTCTCCACTGTCTCAGAAGGTGAGGACACCTCACAAGCAAGCAGGATACACTGGGAATGCAGTACAGAGACTTGCAAGTAATTGCAAATATTTCACACACATTCTGATCCCAGGTGGACCTGGCTACACCAATTCTGCCTCGAGCTAGCTTTTAACAACTCTATCAGCCACACTGCTAATCCCCAACACACATAAACCACCACAAGTAATCCCGTGCTGACAGAACATATGATATTTTAGCTTAGGTTCATAATCCCATTAATTCCTGATCTTAACACTCCACCAGTTTACCCACACATATATGTACAAATAATCTATTAGCACTCATCTGTTCCTAACAGCTACACAAAAACAATAAATAGAGATAAATCAAGTTTCCATAGTGAAGAACTCAAAAGCTAAGAAAGTCCAGAACTAATAGGGTTTATCCAACCTTTTATTTGTTTGCCCAATAAACGTACATTATGATAACTTTTTTAATGCGTAATGTGATCACACACTTTTTTCCCCTCGCAGGATTAGGCATACTCACTGAACAGAATATGAGGTACTTGATTACAGAACAGATGTGCTGGTTTTACGGTTTGGTTTTTTTTGTCATTCTCACACAGCTTGCAGTCTCTGGCTCATTTACTATTTTGAAGGCAGAAACATTAATCTCACAGGTTTTCCAGCCCTGCTTATCGCTACACTATTCACAGGCTTCACAAACATAAAATAATTTCATAGCAATCCAGGGCAGATGCGGCATTATTCCCTTTTATCAGGTAGGGAATTGAAGCAAAGAGAAAAAAGTCATAAGTATCACTGATTTGGGCAACTCTATTTACGGCACTTTGGTTTTGTCTTTTCAGAGTCTTTGGCACTATTTCGTCTTCTTGTTTTGACTGACTTCAGTTACAGCTGTGAGCGTACAATGCTTTTGCAAGGGAGACTGAGAATCTCATGCTGAATAGCAGATATCGGTCATATCTGAATTGCGATGACAGCAATTTGCGATGGTGATGACAATTCCCAATACAGCAGGGATGGAACCTAGTTCTCTACAGCAGTATTACCTGCCTTATCTTGAAACAATACTTTTAATGAGACAGGAACCCCAGAAGACACTCTAGTTCCGACACCCACAAAAAATGAGAAAAGTTCAACCACCACCATATGCCTTCACCACGCAATCCTCTGCAGAGCTGCACAACAGCCTCTTCCACAAGGATGACAAAAGGAGATTGCATAGGCTATCTTTATCTTGGCGTCCTCTAATTTTAAGAACTTGACTTTGCCATCTCACTTACACAACGTTTTGTGCAAAATCTGTTACGCTTCAAGTGAACAATTTGATCCCTCCTCCCACTACTGCCTCCCCCAGAAAAAATTTCACTTCCTCTGGGGATGCTGTCTAAAATATTTGAAGTGAAAGACTAAAGCCAAGTCTCGAGGAGAGGGGGAATCTTCAAAGACATAGTTCTTAAGTACAAATGACAATTTTTCTGAAGCCTATCACTTGACCAAATTTGGGACAATTTTCAAAATAATAGCTCAGTGCCACCCAAAGCACGAGGCTACCCATTCTCCAAATTCTAAGCCCATGAAGTAAGGCTTGATTACTTACAATAACGGTCCTCCAGCTGCAGGTTTAAGATATCTTGGCCATTTGGGCTGAAATTAAAAATAAATATAGACAACCTGAGGCAGACTTTGGCATCTTCTTTTCTTCAAATAATTGTATTTTACTAAATCATGCCAGAAGATCACTGCTCCAGGGCTGTGACTTGACTTCTGTGTTCTAGCACACACAGCTACAGGTCCTTGAGAAGGCTCTGTCAAGCCCTTGTGCAACTTTCTCTCAGTAACTTAAACCACAAACCCTTTCCTCAGTGCACATCTCAAGTAACTAGACCTCCACCAGGAAACCCCTGACCCTTCCCGGAATAGATGGCACAAGTTCTGGTTAAACCAGAGACTGCACAATGACTCCTAGGACAGGAAATAGAAAACTCATGCTCAACTATGCTAGTTCCACCATTCTCCTGTGTCCAAACTGTTTGTAGAAGCACATCAGCCAATGCCCATTTTTGACCCAAACTTCAATGACTTTCAAGTATTTTCCTCCCTATGATGGAGACAAGTATCACAATTCCTAGGTACATGAAAATGAGGGAGAGATTAAATTACTTATCCAACATAACTGCTCAGACTCTAAATAAAAATCAGCAAAGTTGCACAAGGATTAAGCAAAATTAAGTTTGGGTCAAGGAACAAGAAAAAAAACTGCCATAGTACAAAAAAAAAAAACCAACAAAAAAAAGAAAATGCACGCTTGCTCAGACTCTCTCTGTAACATTTTTCACTCACTTCTCCCCCACACCATCAATTACTATGACAATACCACAAAAAATTTCATTTACCTTATGAAAGATTGTCTCCAGGCTCACATGAAGAAATGACTTGGGGTTTTGCTTTAAACTTGTGACAGTGTATAAGTGTATGAAGGCCATTTCTATTCGGCAAGAGTCTGGTTTATGTTAGGAGACACGTGTGTGTTTATGTTTGTGAGCATACTGCGTATAAGCATCTGCTGAAGGGAAAAGAATCCAGGCTGATATTTATACAGCTGAAGCAAGGTTTATATACATTGCATCCTACTTCTGGAAGAGAGAGAGTATGCAAACGGAAAACAAATGAGACAAATGTTGATGGTTCAGACTCCTCCCTTCTCCCCTTGAAGAAGGAATTCTAATTATGAATAGAAGAGTAAACCACAAGCTGCGAATGTCCTCAGATATGCTCAGTGCTTTGCTTTAACATCAACTATTTTTCTCAACTATCTTGCTCAGAAACCAGAGACTCTGCTACCAAACACAAACGTGTTCAGACAAAGGGCAGGACGTCACCTTTCAAAGGCACGGCCAGTGACATGAAATGAGCTCTACTTCACCAGCCCTTTTCCATAATAATAATGTGACTGTCATTCTCTTCTAATTAAATTAGTCACTTCTACTTCCCATGCAATACATTCATTCCTCAGTCATGATAAATCTCCATGTGACTTAGCTGTCCCATAATTCTGCCTAATTGGTTTCAGCTGTCATTTTTGAAGCTGAAATGCTCGGAGAGCCTGAGGCTCATGAATGGAACAGGAAGCATTTCCAACCGCATTCCCATCATGTAAAACCAGCAATGTGAAAGAACCCTTCCATTAAAACAAAAATGGGAGTATTTGGCTGCCGGCAATGCCATCATGCAGCAGACAGATTGTGCTGCTCCACCGAGGCAGCCGGGCTGTTGTGAGCCATTCTTCTCTGTTCAAAGGAGAGCACACATTATTTACGCCCCAGTGGTTTTACTGACTAAAATACTTTCCCTTTTGTCACCACCAAATTCTTAAACCGATAATATAATTTACCAATAAAAGCACAGGCAGTAGGAATATTTGAAGTGACAGGAGAACAAAGAAAAGTTAATTCTATTTAAATGGCATGTATCCTCCAACCTAAGCGCTCTGCAGATTACAGCACCATGGTTTAAACTAATTTCATTGCTGGTATTTTCAAAAGTGTCATAGACTGTCATTTTCAAGTATTTCTATGGCTTTCTGTAATTCCATCTTTTCCCCCTATGAGACGACGCAGTGTTAACCAGGCTAACAAAAAATACCCTACAAGCTATCTCTGGGTGATATCTAAGCAACTTCCAGAAAAACAGAAGGCAACAGCACCAGCTGGGCTGAGCAGCAGGGAAAAGATACATATTAGGGATTCAAGAAAGAAAAAAAACACCCCACAAGACACCTTTAATGAAAACAATTTTGCTAACAGATGTTTCTAGCACCTTGTATTTCTCTCACACTGTCAACAAAGATAAATATACTTCAAAACACATGAACAATACTATACAGAAAAGGAGGCTGGGTGTTGGGGGAGTACATAATACATATACAAACCTACCTGAAAATCCCAGAGAGGAAAGGGAATGCACAGTTATCTGATTTTTGATTCCTATTAGAAAACATATATTTATTTATTGATACAAAGTTTCTGTTCATTGCCCAGAGAACAATCTGCTCTGTGACTCTGATGAGTGAGACACATACTGCTGTGGGAAGAATTGCTGAATGAACTAAGAGATCTTCAACAAAATCCAGGTTTTTAAAGATGCCAGTTTATCCTCTTTCTTATTCTCTGGCTATCTTAATAATTGTGTATCAGCCTTGTTTTCTTAGTAAATCAGGTTAAAGAGACAGTAAGCACTTAATTTAGTGAGATTGTTTTAACAAAAGAATAACATCTCAAAAATCAGTAGAAATTCCTGTTTAGTATGATCAAAACCTAGCAGCAGATCATCAGCTTGTGTAAACTGTGATGGACTTATAGTCCCCAAAGTCAACAGGGTTGGGACAATTTTTACAAGCTGAGCAAGTTGTAATACATGTGCCCACACAGATATGCATGTGCACTTTTTCTTTAATTTGCTAAGTCATTAGGTTTCCACAGCACTGACCATTATATCCACTATATCCACATATACCAAAAAAAAGAAAACAAAAAAAATAAATTTAAAGACACAAAAAGTTTCTTGTTAGAGCATGGCAGGTACCCCTAAGCTCATGGTGAGAGCAGTCAATCTAGGACCACATAAGCAGAACACATACATGGCAGGGAGGCTGACAATCCACATACAGCCACACTATGTTGAATATCCACGCTGGCATCAATCGAGTACTCGCAGTACTGGCCGTGGATGGTATAGACATATCTACACAAGCTGACCTGGCACAAGAGCCTTTGCTATGGTCATGTGCTGGGTTACAAAAAATGCCATCTTCAGGGCAGGAAAAAAGCAGCGCGAACACTTTCTCTAAAAGCTTCAGCATCCTATGGTAGACCTCTCTTCACGCTGGCTGAGTGACTTTTTTCTGCCAGGCCTCCTAATCTCAACTGTCCATGTATGATCATAAGATTAATAAAAATTTTATAGGGATAATTGCAGTTCAGACTGAAAGGCACACAAAAGAAAAATTGTGCTTCCATGGATTATATCCTCTTTACTCAAAGTAATAAAACAAGCAAAAGTGAATAGGCCTTTTTAACTTTCAAGTGTTGGTTCTGTTTATTACTCAATCTTGATTCTTGATACCTCTTCTTCTATAAATGTATTATAAAGATATCTGCAGTTACTGACCTCTTAATTCTGAGTCTCAGATTTTTATTATTATTCTTATTTTGCCAGAATTGCTCACCCCAAGTTTAAAGATTTCATAAATGTAATTTTTATCAATTTGATAAAATTAGTACAAAGCTGCATACTGCTAGTTCAGGAAGGAAAAATCTATTTTTACGATTCAGAATTATGGCAATTATCACTCTCCAAACAGCCAGGTTTTGGGTTAGTGTCTTGTTTGTTTGTTTTTTCAATCTGCACTGAATAAATCAGAGCTGCTCATTTTAAAGGGAATTAAAAAACAGTTACAACCCACATTATTAAAGAGCCTGAGAAAAAAGTTTAATTAGATTGGACAGTCTCTAGCGCAAGTTGAGATACCGTCAGGTTTCACCTCAGAGGGACTTGGACAATGCCAGTTTATTACTGAAATTAAAAGATAACAAACATGTGGGATGCCACTAGAATATTACTGATGATAGAGCTGTCCAGAAATCTATAATATAGAAATAATCAACTACTAAAAAAACTAAAATACTAAAACTAGAAGGATTTTTTAAAATTTTGTTTAAAGTAGTAAAATAAAATGACATATTTTTTCTTCAATTCCTGATACAGGAAAGTAACAGTGTATTAACTTCCCTAAAAGACTACAAGTATTCATATTTAACTGAGACAAATTAAGATGCAGAAAGATACACATAGAAAGGATCTCAAAAAGAAAAAACAATCAACTTACCTATATCTACTACCAATGACATGCCATTCTGCTGATCATTTGTCTAAACTGTTCTTAAAGACTGGCAATATTACAGAAACCATCACCCCACGGTAGCTTCTCCAGTGCTTTACTATCATTACCATTAAAGAGGCATTCCTATAGTTCAATCTTTCTCTTCATTACTGCAATTTCAGATTTTCTTTTCTATTCTCTTTACCATTGACGTGGAAATAGGTCACTGTCTTTCTGTATGATATATTTAAAGGTTTGTAACCATCTCATCCTTTTTTTCCCCTAGTCTAAACAGTCCTACTTACATTGACTTTTCCTCAGAAGTCTTTATTCTAGACGTTTGCTCATTCTTGTTTTTTATCCCCTCAGGTCTTCAGTTGATTCATGTTTTCTTTGTGAGTACAAATTTACCATTTTGGGTGGTGGCCTTACCTGTATTGAGTAGAGTGTTATCACTGGCATATGCATCTTACTACAGGTATGTGTTTTTGATGGCCTACAGTGACGTTTGAAATTTTTATCTGTAATTTAGGAAAGAGTTAATTGAGATTTGTCAGTAGATAGAATATCTCACATGATTTCCAGTGTTCCATCTGTCAGCTCAACTCTGGATGTTTTTTATGCTTTGATTTTGCTGTGGTTGTTTTTAAATACTTCCACCAAATACAGTTATTAATACTTAATAAAAAGAAGAATAAATAATAGATGCTAATTATTAAATGGTACAAAGCACACTGCAAATCTAATGAATATTTGGTAAGGTTATAAAAAACATTTGTAGGACATTCCGATACACACAGCCTCCCAATCCATTGGATTGTAAATCTTGGTTAATCTTATCAACAGATCTATTCACCAGTATGCAGTCTCTGTATGAAGTCTACACAACCTTTGTGAGATCCTGCAAAGTTAGCATGATGAGGCAAACTGAGTAACATCTTTCCTCTTCCCGCTAGACCTGTGTAAACTTCTTAGCCGAGCAGGAGTATTTTTATTTAAATTTAACTACAACTTTTCATTCCTTCTTTCCAGATTCCCAGGTCTGGCATAGTCTTTAACTCTCGGCAAAGCAACAAGCAATTTTGTTCTGAAATCCCTTCTGAATCCCTACCTTCCAAAGCTGACTTTGTTTGCGTTTCCAACCTATACTTGGACATCAGCAGCTCCTGTCTCGGATCTGCTCATTAGAGCTTGAAAAACAAGGCTTTCCCAAGAGCAGTATTCCCTTACCACCTCTTCTGAACAGCAGGGGATTATTTCCTTTCTCTCTGCTTCCTCTCAGTCTTGTTCCGTCATCTTTTTGACTGCAATTTAAGTAGTGCAACTTGGGGCAAGCCTGGGGCACAAGGCAGTGGTTAAATCAATGGGGGAACGGCTCCTTCTCCAGTCAAGGCAAATGGAAACTACTAAATTCAGCTGCTCCCATGCTGGGAGCCCTCAACGACTCCGTTCCTTCCCAGGGTGGACGAAGCATGTTCACAGCAAGCCCGGGTGTCTGCCCAAGAGGGTGCCAGGAGGCATCTGGCTTGCTGCAAAGCTTCACTAGCTTTTAGTCCTTGTTTGCCGTGGCTGGACAAGCATCTTGACCTCAAACAGGAAGAAAATAGCCCATCATTTCACTCTTATATCAAAATAAGGTAATGCAGCTTTCAAATAAGTTTCACTTTCAATCAAGGTTTAGAAGACTCCTTCTTCCTTCTTGTGCCCAGTTTCCCTAATTTCCTCTAGGTATTAAACACTGCTGAACGATCCTAGTGATCAGAGCTCAAAAGCAGCTCTGGGACTCTACTGATTTTCCCTGCTCTCTCATCCACTAACATAACATGGCTTTTTTTGTTTGATTTCACAACAAGCAATGCCATCCTATCTTTAGTTTCAACACGTTTCCTAATAAAATAAACAAACACAGAAAACCAATAATAGTGTTCAATCCAAACGATCAAAAGTTATGAGAAATTCAAAATTTTCAATGCAAAAATTTTTGAATCTTTTAGGTAATGAGTGTTGATCATTTCCTTGCATAATACTTTTCTAAGATGTACCATGACAAACGCAAAATCTCGGGTTTTGAAACTCTAGCTCTGTAACTCTTAATTCCGATGAACAGTATGTATCTCACTTTCCAATCAGCATTAAAATGAGAAACTCATACCTATTTTTTTCTTACAGAAAATGGGAGGAAAATGTAATTAATGAACTTTATTAAGCCAACTCATTGTATAACAACCTATTTTAGCTGCTGTAATGAAGTAATAAGAATGAAACTTTCTTCTTTACTAGAAAGTAATTTTTAGGAAGGGAAAACATACTCAAAGATTAAAATAGGCAAGGTAATTGAAAATGCTTGGGTTTAAATTACACTATTAGACTAGTCTGGAGTTTTTTCACTGTTGAGGCAGAAATAATACTACTCATTACTCATACTTCCAATTATAAATGTATCTGTTCTCGTTTTAAATCTAGTTCATAAATATTGAAAGCATAATGTAAAGTATTGCTCTACAAGCTCACTTTTATATGCCAGGAATAGGACAAGTTGCTGGCCCATTTATTGATAATAATATACTTACATAATTATGCATAATACTAAAACCCTCATTATCATTCTACCAAGCTTGTAGCAATACGTATTGGTTAGGATTGCCTTTCAGAAATAAAGTGTTTCTAAATACAGTCATCTTCCTTTCAAATAAACAAGTGAAGAAACAAATGGCAGCAGTTAATGATCATTTTAGAATGAACAGATGTGAACTCATCTTCAAAGGTCTCTCAATATGTCTGAGATCTCACCTGTAAAATTCACCACGTCCTTGGGTAAAGTTGCCTATATCAGTGACACTTGCACTACAGCCGGCATACCCACAAGGTCACATAAACTAACACCTAAACAAAGTGTGGAGAGGAGGGAAACAAAACTTCTGTGAACAGTCATACTCCTCCATTGAACTGTAAAGCTGAACTGACTTTTTTCTTTTGGAAGTCATTACAGTCTCAGATACCATATGCAAAATGTGCCAAAATTTCACATTTTGTTTTCAAGTCTTATTTAGCACATCCCAGTTAACTATATGGAAACCATTTTCTCTACCATTCATACATGAAAGACTATCAGTGCTTCAGGATTTGTAGAGGTGATTCCAAGCAGCTCATCCTCAAAACTCCTCAGGTAACAAGCAACGTCTTTCAGTCAGCCAGTGGTAGAATTGAGCTCTCAGCTCCCTTTTTGGTACACTTGAATAACGAACAATAATCACAGCTGATGTAAGAGTTACCAAAGCACAAGAAGAATTTATGCCCTACTAACAGGGTACTGTATATACTAAAGTATTTTCAATTAAGTTTTTTCATTCAAAAGGAGCAAGCCCCCCTTCTCTTTTTCCACAGAAATGTACAGCTTCACATTCACCACCAAAATGTTTATATAGAGAATAAACTTCTCCTGATCTTCAACTGTCAGATAGAATTTTTAAAGATTGACTTTTCTCGCTTCTGGGGACCACCAAGGTTAAAGTTAAAAAGCTCCGTCATGTTTTCATCTGACAGACTTCCATATAAAAAAAAAAAATCTAATTTGAGGTACCCAGAGAATTTAATCACTGCCATGTTTCTTTTCAGAGGCTATTCTGCTTTCAGCTTTTAACTTATTACTGCAATGCATTTTGCAATGAAAGGTGCTACATGAAATTAAATTTCTTTCTACTCTTTCAGGGTCAACGCTGAAACCGAACACCTCTGACAACCTCAGATGTTTCATCAGTATTAATTTCCCAATGGAATTGTCACTGACCCAGCAACCCATAGTTTCCATTTTCTGAGAACTCTTGGATCACTAAATGTTCATCCCTAATTTAATCGTGACATCTCACTCAAATTGTTTTTACTATCTTTGAAATGGTCAAGAGTGATTAAGGGCAATAGTGTATCAGTTCCATGATGTCACTTTATGAAGTAAATCACATTTAACCCTTTTTAGGTTTGTCAGGTCTCAGTCATTCAAAAATGTATGCCACTGTGTAATTTTATTTGCACAAATATTTCTACTGATTTCAGTACAAATCACTCATATTATTGACCAAAACCATGTACAGGTGTTAAAAAAAAAAAAAAAGTTACACTTATAGAGTTCAGTAACATCAATTACACAGCTAGATTGCATAGTCCACCAGCCAAAATTTGCAGATTTAAATGGGCAACTGTAATTTTTGCCTCTGCACATTCATATTATGCACTGAATGACAGCTCTTTGACAAAAGGAACAAAAAAGGTTATTGCGATCATGCAGTTAAAACCTGTACCATGCACATATACAATATTTCGATTCAGTTACATGGGTATTCTCCAGGAGTAAGCATTATCAGATAGCATTAGCTACCTGATCAGCCTATAACTTTACATTACCTAACAATGAAAACACATTTCGTTAAGCAATTCTGTCATCTCAGGGCATAACAGAAAGTTACAATGTCATTATGATACAGTCCTTAGGCTGGCTGGAGAGAACAGAGCATCATTCCCCTTCTTCCTGAACACCACCTTGAGAGACTGTCCACCAGCCAAAATACTAAAATACGGCTTGTATCAGTTGCTAGAAACCATTACTAAATGAGATCCTGAAATAGTTTCAATAGCTACCAAACACCATGGGAATAAAAAGATTCAACCACCAGCAAGGTTGATCCCACCAGCACCCTGTTGAAAAACAAACAGCTAAGTGAATCCAGAAGAACTAGGCGCTGCATGAAGTTTAGTCTCTGTCCGTGCTTATCACAGACAGCAACATGACACAACACATGGCCGTGAGCCAGAGTCTGTAAACACTACTACCAGACGTAAAATCCAGAAATTTGACATTAGCATAACATGCAAAAACATCTGTTTTAGGGAGAAGCACATTCTATATATCTTATTTCTCAATCAGTTCTGACAAATACAGCTAAATACAGATGCTGATAAAAGGGATTGCAAAATGTATTCATGTAAAGTTATGCAAATAAGTCTACACTGACCATTACATAGAATTAAATATCAAGGCTTCTCCTATGCTATTTCAGTGTATAAGTCAGGAGCAGAAGAATCACCAGTTTTAAGAAAAGGAATTAAATTTTCATTAATGCTCTTATACCTGAGGTAAAAAAAC
The DNA here is from genome assembly GCF_000690535.1 of Cariama cristata. Classification (NCBI taxonomy): domain Eukaryota; kingdom Metazoa; phylum Chordata; class Aves; order Cariamiformes; family Cariamidae; genus Cariama; species Cariama cristata. The sequence goes on from NW_009623858.1 coordinate 19,968, forward strand.
ATGTACTGCGTTGCAACTGCTCTGCAGGCTCCTGTAGCTGAATATCCACATTATTACACTGTAGCATTTCTATGTAAATAACAAGGTGAATGGCCTTTCCAGACAAGATGCTGTGTGCACCCTGATGTAAAAATTAAGGCATGCTCCCAAGAAACACACAAAACATTTCCATCTGTCTTAAGTAGGGATGTACTATGAGTAAAACTAGTAATCAGTGTATTTTATAAACGCAGTGTCTTACTGACTACAACACAGTAACCGATATTATACTGAAAATCTAACCTTCTTTAAACTCATTTGTTTATTTTAAATTACATGTTCTTGGATCCATCTGTGAAAACTGGGAGGTTAATTATGATAGTATATTGCATAATTCCACAGCTAAATGCTGAAGTAGTTGTACATAAATGTCATATGTTTGTCTTAGAAAAACTAAAAAGATTAATTAGGAGACCAAGCCCAAGACTTTGGAAAGTAATACTCTGAACACAATTACATCATTACACTGTGTACTATGTAAGTTGAAGTTTTAATTAGTAGGTAAAACACTAGCCATGGCAAAAAAAATAATAATCCAAAATTCTAAATTGCATGCACCAGACTTCTTTTTTACTGACATGGCTTACAAAAAGACACTATGCACAAGCCAGTCACAACAAAAGCCATTTAAACTTGTTACATGCTTTTGATGAAGGAACTACCTGTTAAGCGTTTCAGTCTTGTTCTTCTTCTTACCCACGTTATCCTCACCTATTTTAAAGTTAACCAATCACATCAGTAAAGAAAATGCTCTAGTAAACAAACTAGGAAGCAGAGTAAGGAACCAGTTTGAAAAGTCAACTGAACAGTATAAGGTCCTTCAAGAGCCCTAGTAGCCACTTCTCCATCTCTGAATCAGGTCTAGCCTAGCCTTCCACTTTTAGCCAACTCCACTACAAAGTGTCATTTCTAATAGCCTCCACTCTCCTAGAGAAGGATCTCCACAGATCACCGATGGTAGAGAGCTTTTCCATCAAATTCAATAGACTCTGGACCATACCCAGAACATTACTTTATCCAGTTACTTTACATCCAGTTACTTTACTCACCACATATTCAAACACAAGTGTCAAGGTCTCCTTGGTGTGAATGATGTCATGAAGCAGCACAATGTTAGCATGTTTCAATCCTTTCAAAAGAGAAGCTGAAAAGTAAAACATACATGTTATCTTAAAAAGGATCCAAATATTTTACACCAATTGGAATTTTTTTTTTTGTGACTTGGATGATTTTTTTGACATCTGAATTTCATAAACTGACAACCAATAGTTGTACTTTAGCATCTTCTATGTCCATGAGTTCCACACGTTCAGTGTATTTGAAGATCACGCCTTCCCATTCAGTGTTATTTTCTCCACCTTGTTGGTCAAACTCAACCTCACTTTGAGGCAAAAATGAGCTGTGGCTAGAGATGCTTTTCTTACGCAGCCTCCTCTAAGTGAATCAATCACTCACATCTGATCAACCAGATGCCAAGTTTGCTTCTACACTCAAAGATACTTTCTTGTCTCAGACAAAAGTCAAGCATGTCTTCAAAATATCATCTTTCCTACGCAACACAACAGAGTTGCTTTCTAAACAAAGTGCAACATCTTTCCTAAGAAGAGTGTTTTAAGCAATAATTCTCCTTTCTCCCATACACAACACAGGTTTGATGGAATCATTTGTATTAGCTCATGAGAATAAATACACAGTATTTTCCCACCATATATATTTTTAATGGCACTAGCTCATGTTTTCAGACTACTGACAAATAAAGACTTATCTAGTGAACTTCCAGGTGATCTCCTTCATTAAATTTCTTTTACATCATAATACATTTTTAATGTTCATACCATATTACATATTTAATGTTCCACAAGACATGGCATATTTTAGCAATATATGCTGACAAGCCATGTGTTGTTATCAATGTCATTCTGTCGTTGGTGCCTTGTCATCTCATGCATATATCTGAGCAGGACTATCAGTCACCACAACAAAGTAAATAATAGATAAAAAGACATGCAAATGAGCCGCATATTTCTATACTGAATAATGTGGAACTTTCTTCTGTCACCTTCCTTTTGTCAAAGAAAATAAACAAAACACCAAATGTGTGTCTCATTCCACTACTCTGCAAAATAGAAGCTGGGGAGCTTCCACGGCACTGTTACCCCTTGCTGTCCTATTGAGGGTGCTCCATCAGGCTGAGGTAACTCCAGGGGTCATCTGGCTTTAAATTATGATAAGTACGTATCACCTCTCATACTAGTCTTCAAGAGATTGATCTGACAAGCTGATCACTCTAGGAAGCAAGACAATAGCAACATGGCATCTGGCTGAATCAGTGTCCCTCTACAAGCACCCTCACCAGCAAAACTTTGGAGTTCACACTAGGCAGAAAGTAGATAGCAAAGGGGAAAATACCATACAGCAGCTTCAAAGCAAGTATATCACAGATACCCTGATGACAGAATTGCAAGCCTGCAAGCAAGCTCTATGACCAGGAACGAGGCAACCCTTCAATCTGGCTGAAGAGGTGAAAAGAAATGTTTCAAAAGAGCTTGCTTTTGCCTGCACTCCACAACTCATGCTATTTAGAGAGTCAGCATAAAGGAACCTTTCCTGTGCTCTGAATATGTTGCCACTGGGCTGTAAAATCAGCTCTTGCAATTTCAATTATTTTTTTTAAACATTTGATCAGTGCATCTCAAGTAGCTTTTAACATTCCACAGATTAAGTAGAAGTTTTTTATCAAAGGAAGAGCTGTGCACAATAGCATCATCATCTTAGAATTCAGAGAATTTCTTGGAATAAAAACTCAGAGATTTGGATATGTTGGGTATTTTTAAAGGATAACAATGAAAAATTGCTCCTGGAGAAGGAATGGATACAAACAACGGATAATCAGAACAACTGTTCCAAAAGGCACCTTCTACCAGAAATGAGAACTTTTAACCTGGGGTACCATGAGAAGAGTTTACTTGCAGAAACCGAGCTTTTACCAGCTCTTCCCTCAAACCTTATCAAATGACCATATACGCAGAGAGATTGGGAACATAAAAACTGCCTCTTAGCAGAGCCTGTGTCAAACTGTAATAGTATTTATGACCTCTGTCAGCATTTGCTGTTCATATCATCACCTGAGGCCTTTAATTCCTCCAGTTGGTCATTACTTTGTTGCTAAAATCTGTACATGGGTCATTAAAGCTTAAACAGCACTTTGAAAGTAGCTTACCCTGAGATCTTTGCAAATACTGTCTGTCCTCTTCAGTCTCCTCCCCCACCCTTATTTATCTTGTCTAATATCCAATTCTCCCCTTTTACAGCCTCAATATTCAACATCTGCCATATATTACAAGAACAACAAAACATCACCTCCAGGGTGAGATTTCTGTCTTCTCCATTAGTCCAAGTGAAATACAGTAAATAATATAGCACAGACAGCAAAATCATCTTATTTGCACTAATTGCTTCTTATTTCCACAGTGTACAATTCTACTATCCATTTATACTGTGAGAAACCAACATAACTGGTGAAAGTAAGAGAAGAGCACAGGGGGTAATTCTATCAGGATTCTTACCAGTAAGATTGCCTGTCTGTGAAAACACTGCTTTGTTGCTTAAAAAAGGAGGAAAAAAGGAAATAAAAAAAAAAAAAAGAAAAAGAAAAAAGTTGGTTGAAACAGGAAAGCTGTTTCTTCCTCCACAGAGTACTTTAAAAACAAAATGAAATATGAACCAATGGTGCCTGGTGTGTGCTTCTTCCAGAAACATCTCCTTTCAGAACAAACGATCGATACACTTCCTCTTTTGGGCAACTTTTTGCTCAAAGGGGATAGAACTTCGGATGAACTCCACTAATTCAAAGACAAAACCCAGAAATTCACAGCCAAGAGAATGAAAGAGAGTCCAGGGAATCTATCAGCACCAGCCTGACACAAGCCTGACTTCACCTTTGAAGCTGCCAATGCAGCTGCTACTGGAGCTCAGTGAGAAGTCAGGTGCTGCTGTGCCTGGTGTTACTTCTAGATCAAAATAATTCTCCCAGAGAATGCCATCTCCATCCAGTGATTATCACCCACAGGTTTCACACAGAGGTTTTTTCTTTTAAGATAAAAGGTTAAAATATTGTTGAAAAAGCATTGCAATAACTCACAAAAATGGGATCAACGTACTAGTACTGACTGTATCCTTAGCATGTATTTTTAAAAACAAAATTATATAATGCTGTTTCAAAACTGCTGGCACTCTTTTTTCACCCTCAGTATTAAATGTAAGATAAACAGATAGCAGCACTTTTAATTCATTTCCCCAAAGAGTTTTGAGGAGGCACAGGAGCAAATAATACTAAAATGCTTTTTTAAAACACCTTGGACAATATATTATATATGTTTGAACGGGCAGGTGCTTGTTCTGTCACCTATGTTTGCACATTCCCTCACAGCAAATTCTAGCAGTAAAAAACAGGGCAGAGGAATTGGTGACATACTTCAGTAATTAACGACATCCAAGATGATAATTTCTGTGACTTGTACATAAGTTCATGACCTGCGTCACTAAAAGTACCAACACAGCACTTCTCCATCAAGGGCTAATAACCATATTTGCATACCTAAAGGAAACACATTGTATTTGCTTGAATAACCATCACGGACTTCAACAACAACGGGATGCTCTCATCTATTATGAGCTCCTGGCAAGCTGCCTTATTTCTTGTGTCGGTCAAGGAGCTTTTTGCTGTTCCCAGATGAGCTGGGTTCTAAAGTATGCTCACTCCACGAGCAAGCCAAGACAGATGGACTGCAGCCAACTCTTATCCAAAGCCTGAGTAGCATCAGTAAATCAGTGCTTTGCACCCTGCAGGGTTTACAGCATCAGCTCAAGCCTGCCACTCCATTAACAAAGCCCTGTAACTTTAGATCAGCCTTGACTTACCTCTAGAAGACTTGGAGTGTTTTGAAAAAGGCTATTGCAGGATGCCCATAAAGTAACATTTCACAGCTGTATGTCAAAATCAACAAAAGTAACTATTACTGTTGACTCCCACGCCATGTGCAGGAAGAACTTCTCACTAGCAGCACTAGCAAAGATGGTACTTTCAGACATGGCAAGTGCATTAAACTTGAACATTAATTATGATCCTTGGATCACCCTAATGCAATTAATTCAGTCCTGCAATTCCTGACTATCATCTTGCTCTCACTTTGTGAAAAATCACAGATCTCCACTGTGGCCCTAGACAGAAGAATCACCCATGATTTCCAAATTGTCTGGTATTTCAGTGACTGGAAGCTCTTCTGAGCAACAGCAGCAGAACTCAATCTCATACTGCTCATATGCACCACAATGTACAACTGCTGCTGATACTCTCACAGATTTCCTACTATATGCAAAGGCTGTGATATTCCCATCATTCTTCTAAAAAGTAGCTATGAAAATGCTTGCTTTGCTCAGTATATAGTAGTTGAGGTGTCCTCTGGCGATCCCATGCACCAGTGCTCACCATTTCCCATGCTACTCCTCATATAGAGTGTTCACCCTTTCTCACTGTCACTCTAGGACATCTCTCATTGGGAGAGTTTTATTCTTGAAGACAGCACATCATGGCAGTTTGCACCTATCTAACATCATTAATGCAACCGTGCATCTTTGCTGCCCTGTTTAATTTCTGAGACACCAAAGTTGCACGTTCTAGTCAGTAACATAAATTTGTGAAAGCAAGTAATTTGTTGTGCTTCAGAGCCAAACAACATATCTGTAAAATTCTGTGGCTTGTCACACTCTGCAGACACAACCGTGCTCTCTGACAGACTGCCAACTTCCTCACATAAACATCTGGGTTCAGTCTCTGAGCTCTCCTGGAAAGGCATCTTTAGTGAGAAAATATTAATGTTTTTTTTCTTCATCATGTCTTCTGAACAAACATACTCAAATGTGTCTTATTGCCTACACAAACTACAGAAGTTCTGCTTCCCTTCCCAGCATCTTATGTTCCCATCTAGACATCTTTTATAGAAATTTTTAAAATTTAGCCTTGGAGCACAATGTCCCTTACGCTTCTCATCCACTTCCCACACATCAGGACTTTCTGTGTAAAACGTTACTTATAATTCTAGCACAGAGACAGGAATTCAGCACTCTGTTGGTTTTGCAGTCATAAATGTGCAGAAATTTTCTTCTCAGAAATGCAGTTCCCAAATCTACGCTTTGCTATTTTCCAGTTCACCCATCTGAAATAACTTACTATGAGCAAATAGCTTTGCTTTCTTACAACCCTAATACAACAAAAACTATATATCGTAGGTAAGACCACACTGACCACAGACTTCCCATCTTCTCACCACAAGATATATTCTGCAGTGATCATTATTTGTAATCCCAATCAATTGATTTTAGAGCTGCACACCTATAAATGCACAGAATTGGTCAGCTTCCACTCTGATCTTAGTGAACACAATGCGATAAAGATATATCGGTCACTGATCAGCTTTGAAAAATTTCTAGGAAGAAGTTTCTTAACAAATTTCAAAAGCATCCATGAGCTACAGGAAGAACAGAAAAAGCATCAAATCATTCCAGTTCGCTATCACATAGGCTTAGCTGAATTACCTTCTTTACAGCCAATTCCAACCTCATGACAGTCTCTTCTAGATTTAAAAAATGGTCCTTATTCTAATTTTCATTAAGTCAAAAAAAAATGGCAGTCTGGCATTAAGGAAGCACAGAGTGCTGCACATCCTTGCAAGGAAGGATTTGCTAGCCCTTCAACTGTAGGCTGCTTTGCTGGAGGGACTACATGGATCACGTTAGCTGCATCTACCTCCTGGGGCTGAAATTCAGGCTGACATGAGTGGGTTGAACTTTTAACAGCACTTTCTTTATTTACGAAATTTCTACTTGCTGCTCCTACTTGAAAGCGTAGCATGTTATTAAAGAAGAAACACAGAAAAAGAGTGTGTGTAACAACACATAGGCACCTTCAGAGGTTCTTCTCACTATAGCTGTAGTCCCCTAAGCAAAAGGCAAGTCACAAACCTGCTGAAACCTCTTTGCCTATTGAACTGGAATAACACATTGGAAGAACTGATCAAATAAGCACCGAAAAGCACTACAATATATTATTCTAACAGATATACAGAAGACTGCTGCCATATGAAATTAATGTCTCTTTCATTATTAGATATAAAATTATGCATTGTTTATTGTTCCCAGTGCACTTCAGACACAAGTACAGATGGAGGTTAAAAATAATGAGACATCATCCTATTAAAGCCAGACTCTCATGGAAAAAGACTGTAATATGCAACTCCTGTCTTGCAGCAGCCAGACATCTTGCCTTCACTGTCCATTTTGGTATTCAAGAGGAGGAAACTGTAAACCAAAAATATGTTGGCATGTACAGAAAAGAACTCTACAATGCAGTCAGCATGTGAAAGAAGATGACCTTCTATTACTTTTTTATGCACGCATAGCATGACTGGGACTAGTAGCACAACCCACTAATAAAACTGTCACTGGTTGTTATTAGTCTTGCTTTCTTGCTGAATTTCAGACACAGTTTTCATATAAGTATCTATCTTCCTCAGGATGACTTCTTTGGAAGTTTTCAGTCTAAACAGTTCCTTCCATCTCCCAAAAAACAGGCTTTAGTAATAACTTCTGTAACCCACTGAGTAACTTTCCCCTGGGGTTGGGGAAACAACCCAACTGTAAACCCCATGTTTTGGAGTAGAGAATCAAAACCTGGAAATACAGAGGCTTTTAAAATAAGAATAAACATTTTGCCAAGTCCTTGAAAATCCTCTAAATTTGGTCATGTTACAAGCTCGCGAAATCAGCTCTTTGGGTCAGACTGACTATCAGCAATGTGAAAAGAAGGAGGAATAAAGAAAAGGAGAGACGGCATGAGAGGCTGTGATTCACAGTGGAAGCTAGGACGGCTGAGTAAGGAGAAAGAAAAGTCAGAGGACAAGCGAACGGCCTTCACAGGTAGAAAAATGCAGGAAGTGGAAAGTAAGAGCAGGTAGACAAGACAGAAAAGGGACAGGAGACAGGATGCAGAGCATGGGTTGGGCAAGCACTCCCACTTAGGGGGAAGTAGACCAGAGCCTACAGACACTAGCACATATTCTCCACTGATGCCCATATCAGAACCCAAGATTCCCTCAGATTACCAACCCACTGCTTTCAGCAGGA
>NW_009623858.1:28218-45495 GCF_000690535.1 Cariama cristata
TGCCTGGTAGTTTTCTTCATTCTCCTCCAATTTCAGTCTACAGGCAGAAGCAACCTATGACAGCTACCAGCTAGCATTTCAGTTCAAGCAGGACATGTCCATATGAGAGCTTGCAAACATGATGAAACACTGGAGTGCAGATGCAACACCAGAAAATGAACTATGGATTTTTCACTTGCTTTTTCAAACACTTAGAAAATTACATAAACAAAAATCCAAATTAAAATTAAGAATGCCATGCTAAGCACTCAAAGCAAAGACAGACTATAATTATAGCGGCTTCTGCAACGCTAACTCAGCTTCTCCAAGATACACATTCCTGAAGTAACTACCATGAGATAAGCCAGGGTATGGGCTTTCAGCGCACAGTTGCTTCATATCTATCTTGCATTTATCTCACACTTTGACAACCTGTAAGTTCACAGCCTAACTTACCCTGGAGTGACCAACTTGTGTGCTTGTACCCATTAACTCTTCCCAGCTCTTTTTTTTTTTTTTTCATAGATGGAAGAGGTGGTTGCTTAAATTTCATGTTTATACAGGCCCAGGTATGAACTTGATCCAGCTTTATCGTCCAGCTTCAGTGGAAGGACCTTCACCATCCATCAGAGAAGCTGAAAAGTCCACCAGGATCAAGTCAGAAGAAAATCAACCTGATCTTTACCCTTACCTCTACCATTGGCTGAGCACCACATTAAGTCACTCAAGCTGGTATCATCACCAAATTCTTCATTTTCTGGACGTTTCAACTTCTTATGTTCGTTCACATTTATGTGAACCGCAGAGCGCACATAATTATTACAGGACCCCAGGTGACACTGTGCACTGATATTACCCAATGCTATGCAAGTACTTTGAAAGTCATCTCAAAATCATAACTTAAAAGGACTCTCAGCAAGTAAGGTGGTGAGAAGACAAACAAATATTTAAGTAATCAGAGTACAGCGATGAGTGTTCTAGAAAATCTCAAAACCATCTGTGTTTTAATAATGCACAGTAGGTGCATATAGCTAGAGCCACCTATCAAGAACACAGAATTAAATTAATTGCTTATCATCTGACACAGGCAGAGATCACACAGCAGGAGTGAACATGGTGCTGTTGTGTAATTAAGGAAGGAACAGTACAAGTAGAGGGATTAAATTAAGTTTTCACAGGTAAACTTAATTTTGACAACTTCTGAATGATTGACTTTGCAACTGTAATAAAGATCCTCTGCTGTAAACAGCATATCTGCAATATTAGTATTACACTGTCTAAACAAGGGACTAAATAACTGAGTAGCAGTACTGAAACTAGTGCCCTGCTGAAGTCACTGTGAGTTTTGTTACTCACTTTTCCCAATCCATCAATACAACAAGAAATCACTTAACCATGTGTATCTGCAATTAATTTTTTGTACATAGAAGACAGAAAGACATCCTAGGAAAGAATTTAATTGCATTAACATGAAACCCAGTTGCCTACCAGCATACTTTAACCACTACTTATAAAGGAGGAATTCTACAGAAAAGCTGTATTTAAAAAAAAAACTACTTTTGCTGTATTTCTCAGTGAGACATTAGCTTCAGCAAAAAATGCTACACAAAAAGCAGGCAGATTTGTCAGCACACATTTTAGGCGGCAGAAAAAACAAAGGCTCGTGGTATATGTCTTGCTATTTTTCAGAGAGGGAGTGAGACAGGAGCCTTTAAAGGATCATGTCAACTTTCTTCTGGGTGGGTGAGTCTCAACATACCTCTTCAGCCATAGCTGGAAAATGATGCTGGAATGAACATGGCTTTGCCTCTTGTGGAATGCTTTAGAGGTTAAAGGAAGGCAGTCTCAGTAGAAAGCTAGCAAATATTTATTTTTACAAATATTTTAGTAAACAAAATCAATCACAGAGAAAATAAACTACACTGTTCTGTAATTGAAAAGAGAACAATGTGGAGTGAGTATGGGAAAAGAACAAGATTTTCATAATAAAGTGAATGAAATCCAGTCATAGTGTAAGTTACACTAAAAAGCAACTCAAAATAACAAACTACTAGACTTTTAAGCATAATTAGAATATTAATAATATCTAGAACATTTAAAAGGCATTTTTAAGGACAGGAAGTAACCTGATGCCCGTCATAAGATTTGTATTACATTTCTCTTTCCCATCCAAAAACATGCTAAGCACATAAGCTACAAAATAGCAAGATTCCCTCAAGTAACTTGTAAACTAATTTACAATATTAAAAAAAAAAAGCAATAAAGGGATGCAGCAAGCTGGCAGACACTGCAGCAGCAAAACCCAGTGATAATTCAAGTGAAGGTTAAATTTTTTTCCAGACTGAATCAGGTGAAAGAGATTGTATCAGAAACTGCCAGCAATGCTGTACCACCAACAGCAAAGCCCTTTGGTGCCAACATTGCTGGTCATACACTTTGCAACCACATCATCTGAAAATATGGTTTAAGCATTCTTTTCCCATGTAAAGGCCCTACCAGCTCATAAGAAACAGACGTGCTGTCCTCCTCCTGCCTTTGCCCTGTGTTCTCTGGGTATTGTCGCGTGTCTCACCCTGTCATTTAATTGTCATTTACTCTTGCAGTTCATGGCACCCATCAACAATGTTAATTGAATTTAAGGTGTAAGCCATTGGGGAGGAAACAGAAAACCCTATTTATTCACCCTGGAATGTAATCCTGATTTATATTCAGTGACTGCAAACTTTACAAATTTACATTTAGAATGTAACTGAATATAAATCAGGATGACTGCAAACTTTACAAATTTACATTTAAATGACAGTGAAGATCTGTATTACCATGTCACTGTCCAGAGCAGCATGTGCTTATTTAAACCTTGTGGACATTGTTCAACTTCGAAATTTGCATTTTAAAGGACAAACATTTTCCTTTAAGCAAAAGATGGTAAGCCCTGTATGTTTCTTTAAAAAGCAGTTGGCCCTCGGAGAGAGCAGGAGAGGTGCTAGAACAGAAAAGATGGGCTGAAGGAATGTCTCAGCTTCACAGAGTTGACAGCCACAGCTGATAGTGACAGGGTGACGCAAAAGTTAAGTGATGCTTAGAAGAGACCTATTTGAGGTAAGCTAGTCATCTCTATCCTCCTACTTTTGCTAAAAACATACCCATAATTTTCAAGCACAGATTCACAATTACCTGTGCAGATGCATGACACCAACCAAACTATGGATCTAATTCCACATTGGAAAGCATTCTGAGCAACAATGTAATTAAAACACACCCAAGAAATGTAAGAAAATACATTAAAGGGATCTGCCAGCATAATCCATTAACACCACAGGTGGTAAGAAATTATTTTCTTCTTTTTTTTTAAAAAAAGGCCAACTCAACAGTCAACAGCTTGTCTGTCTACTACATACAGATATAAAACATCACTTCCCAGCCCCCTGGAAAATATACTCAGTTCTTCCATCCTGTTGTGTCATGCACCAATTGTAATTATGGCAATTTTCTGTTTGCTTTTCCAGATAAATTCCTCTTATGGAATCACAGTAATTAACAACGACAGTAGCAAAACTGATAGCACTGCCTCTTAAAGTACCAGTTCCTGTAAGATGACAGTATTGCCTTGCCAAACTTTAAAGAAATGTCCTCATCTTTTACAGTTCGTGTCTAATACTGTTTGGTCCAGTCAAAACAGGTCAGCCTTTTCCAAGAGAGGACTATAGAACAAATATGCTCTTTAATGTTGGTGACCTTTTCTTCAAACAGTTCTCAGATCTCATGCACTGAAAGGCGGCTTTCAAAAGTTACACTGCAGGTCAAGGACATGCTTTTTCTCGTTTCTGTGAAAATCTGTCCAATTTGCCAAAGTTTACATCTAGTCAGTGGAAAACTGTACTTTAAAGCTGCACTTCAGCAGCTAAAATCTCCCAGAGAATCCATCCTCGCTGAGCATGCTTAAACCTTCAGATATTTGGCAGAAGCAGAAGAAGTTTGAGGCAAGAAGTATGGAATCTATCATCAGTTATAGATGGGATAGTGTCAGCAGCAAAACTCTGACAGTTTCCCCAAAATTACAATCCCAAATCTGTTCTGCCTTGAACACATCTCCAAGTCTCTTGCTCCACTTCTGCTTCCTCCTCTCTTCAACCCTGCTAATGACAAAAAGGGTGGGAAACACTAGCCCCATCCAAGCAGGCTCCCCATTTCCATCTCATAGGCTCCTGGCTGAGGCCAAAGTCACCAACCCTTCCCATCTTCCTGTTTCTGCTTTCTACACCTTGTGCTGCTTCGAATGGCCTCTGTAATTTGCATTCTTCCAGACCCACTGTTGTAGTTGTAATCCTCTTCCTGAGATCCTCACACCAACATCTATTCTTAACGTCCATTTCTCCTAGTTCTCCTCTCTACCACTGCTCAGGCACAGACAGGGCCAAGCATTTCAGTGGGGCAGTCATCTTCTTTGAGGCTGCCAGAGCACAGTAGAAGGGGGAGCAGAAGACTAGAGGCAAAACAGTAGGGAAAAGGATACAAAAATGCATGGATAATGCATGCAGAGTTTTGAACTCTGTCAATATCAGAAAAAAAACCACAACTAAATACAAAGGGAGGGGTTGACACTTTTGCAATGAAAATTGCCACATAAAAAGCTAGTTTCACAAGGGGACTTGAATAGCATTCACAAGCTCAGGACAAGCCAACAAACCAAAAACCCAGAGCTTAAATCTTGGTTCATCATCCCACATAGTACTCGAGCCTTGAGATAAAGACTATTCTTTAGTGGGTCTCTTTAAATCTGTCTTGTTCATTATTATAGCGGAGCACAAAAGTGACTTGCTAACCAAACACATGAGGCATGAAGGTTTTTGTCCCTGAGGAGAAATGGAACAGAAAACAAGTAGGGCACCTTAGCAAGCAGCAGGATCTAGACAGAGAACCACAACATGCCTAGACTACTGTATTTCTCTGTAACTTCCATTTTCAATTAGAAAGACAAAAGTAAATAAAATACTAACAGGTTGTGTGGCTGCATCAATAAGTGTAGGAGCAACTCCAACCGATGACCTCCCTTGTATTTGCAAAAATCAAATGAGGAGAAAAATCAAACTTTAGCTGTTAATTTGATTTGACCAAGCACAGATTGGTCTAGACCACTCCGTGTACCGGTATGTTGTCAATCTGGGACATGAACATCACAGAGCTACTGGATATAAGCTCCTTATAAATGTATCAGTATCATGGGGTCAAAGACGAGACTCTATCATCTCACCAACAGAACCCAAACAAACCTGCCCAACACAGACACAAGATTCCTCAGCTCTGTGTAACTGCACAGAAGTTTAAGTTCAGTATAAGCAACAACGTTATGCACGTAAGACCAAGGCTCAGGAATATAACAAAACCATCACTGCTTTGAAGCAGTTTCTGAACTTCTGAAAGTCTTTGGAACGCACGTTGCTCTAAATAAGCCTTTTCCAAGCAACTCCTGAAGCAAGTTCATCTGCAAGAGTATTTTGAGATACTGCAAAAGGTCAAACACATTTTTAGTTTCTACAACTAAAGTGAGAACATCTTAATATGCACAAAAACACAGCTCAAGCGCTATTAAGTCCTTGGAGCTCTGTACTAGCGATTTGCTGCTTATCGTCTCCTCATCCCAAGTAAATCAAAGAATGACTTCAACAAAGCCACCAAATTTTGTGGGCAAGTTTTTCTGCCAAGGGAACACAGTCTGACCTGAAAAAGGTCACAGGAATTAGCACAGAACCAAGTACCCATAGAGGCTGATGAATTTCTTTCCTCCAACACCACAGCTAGTTAGTGTGTACGCTTCATCAGACGCTTTGCAACAGTAAACTGCACCTCTAAATGAACTTATTAAATGACGAATACTAAATCCCTGTTCCAACACATGCTGGAAAGCTTTGGCTAAAAATCAAGAACTGATTACATCCAAAAGTCTAAGAGCACATTCCAGTTCAGGTATGCACATTAAAATAGTGACAGCCAAAGTCCTAACACTCATAAGGCTAAACACCCTTCCTAAATTTGCAAATAGCACAAGCCCTATGAAAGCAGAACAGAAATGTTCCCAAATAGAAAAGGGAAGGATCAGTCCATGGAACAGGCACAGGAACACTACTCATTCATTTCTAACTAGGGCTCAGCATCCCAGTGTTGACAGATCACAGATTTCAATAAGCCCATCAAAATGCCTCTCCCCCAGCTGGTTAGGATGCTTGCATATGACAACCTGATAACATTTGAAACAAACAGACAAGATCTCCACAGATAAACAAACCTGGTCTGAGGCAGCAAAAGACATTCCTCTCCGAAAGTTCTCTGTGACCACAATAAGCTTCATGTAAAATACTAAGAACCATTTATTTGAGAAGAAACTACAGTTTGGTATCCATATCTTGAAGATATCTTTAACCTTAACTATACAATGAGTGCTACACATCACAGGAACTGCAGTGGTGTTACTGCCATGACACGTCACTGCCATGAAGGAGGCAGTTAATAATAATTATCTGCAGGTATTTTTCCAATATTTTGTTGGGCTTTAACAAGTGCTGTTAATAAAATCTAGTCTTTTTGTACAGTTTGGCTTTCATTTCACTTGATGAACTTTTATAAACTTGTTTACATAATTGTCAAATATGTAGATTTATAATTCTGTCAATGATTTTACAAGGTTAGTGGCCTCTGTAATTAAAACAAATGAATAAGAAACTGAACTACTGTAAATTTATGCATTTCAGTCAACTGTAAAAACAGCAAACTCTGCAAAGAACTTGGATGTATGAACCAGAGTAAATCCCACCTTTTTGCTGACAGCTCCAAAGCAATGCACGGGAAGGGACATGTTCCTCTTAATGGTGTGTTTAGACTCTGAAGTATTTTGAAACCTAAAATGCTAAGAATAGACATTAATGCAATTTCTATTCTAGTTTCCAGATCTAGATGTATCTCAGAAATAGTTTTACTCCAGAGGTATAATTTAAAGTAAACAAACACACACACACAGAGACCCCCGAATAAAAGCTCATACCGTGATACTGAAGGCTCAAAAACACAAAGCCTCTTTTCAGGAGCATACCTATTATCCAAGATGATTTTAATTTAATTTAAATGCCACTTTCTTTTTTTTTTATTTAAACCTCAAGCTTTTAATTAGTATATTTTTAAGTAAATGAATTTAATTAGAACTAAATAGCACTAAACACAAAAGCTCCAAATCCCTTACTGAAAAAAAAAATAATTCAATCCATCTAAAAGGAAGTCTATTAAGACTTGAAAATGTCACAAAATTTGCTTTAAAATTTAATATCATGCCTCAATAATTTTTTTAATTGACTTAATTGACATACATTAGCAAGTAAAAGGCTAGATCACATCATACTCTTTTTTAAGGTCAAATAATCTGAAGTTGCAATAATTATAAACCAAATATCTTCGTGTAACTAAAACTTCCATCATGCAAACTTCACTAAAGAACTTGATTTAACAGCAATAACACATCAGAAGTTCATTCTAGAAGAAAAGAAAGGAACAAAATCCCCTGAATCTTAAGGGGTTTTTTAAGGTCCAGAGGTTTCCTATTGCCTCAGAGAGGTCAGAATTTTCTTCATGCTCTTGAACTCTGATCAGGAGTTATTCACGTGCAAAGAAACAAATTCTTTGAATGTGACATTCTACTTTCTTGTTCACAGCCATAAAAAGGGACGAAAAACATGAATGCATAGGCTGATGGCGAGATGGGAAGGTTACTAATGCGACTCATAAGCCTCTTGGACTACTGGCAGAAATCCGACAGAAAGGTGTTAAGAAAGTCTTGAACCCATTATCCACAGATACATACTCCTATAGGTTATTAAGTTTGACCTCCTCAATAGAAGGAACAATTTTCAAGCTCATAAATTTTTACTGAGCATATATTTAGAAAGGCATCCATCCTCTTGCAACAACCCAGCCGTAAATGTGCCCCAACCCTCACCTACGTTTAGTAGAGTGGGAAGTCCATCTAATCCTTACACTGATAACTTAAGCAAAGCCTGTTTAATCTGGCTTTGAATGGAAACTCTACATTGGTCCAAAACCTTTTCTTTTGTCTCTATATGGATTTGTACTTATTTGTGCAAGCAAGGCTGAAAGACAGCAGCATACAGACACACATTAATACTGATCACTTGAATTTTGTTTGTGAGCCGCAGCTACAATCCTTAGCTTCTCCACTGGCATGCAAAATAAAACATTTTTGATTATGCAAATAGTCCTCTGCTTTCTGAATAGAGCCTCAAGTGATTCAAATGTTAATTCTGTTAGAAATCTTGATGCAAAGCCAGTATTTCAACCATGTCAGCTTTATAACCAAGACTTCCTGAGAAACATAATTGCAAATTGAAAAATAGCTTTTAGGACCACAAATACATTGAGATAAGTAACCTGGAAAACTGTGAAAGTTCTTTACAGTTTTTTGTCAATGGGCCTATGACCTGCTGGGCTTTGCTTTGAGTTAGATGTCCCTTCAGGAACTGGCAGTTCCCTGCCAGCAGCAATGTAGGCACTGCTATGCTGAGGAAACCAGAAACGAAACAACAAAAGCAAATTTTTATCTTGTCCAAAGTTTAATGTACTAAACACTTGGGGGTTGTGTCTTCTCATTTTCTTAATAACACGCTCACACAAACCAGTGAAAGTTTGTATGAAAACCTTCTCACCAGTATTAAACATGTTTTTTGACTGCTTCCGAACTAGAATTTCAAAATATATTGACTTAACAGCTTTTCTTTTTATTTTGCAAGTACAGTTTTGATTTTTTTCCAGTCAGTTGTATTTAACCTATCACAGTAACTTGGTTTTCTTCGTCCTCTCAAGTTTTAGGAGATATGAGGGCAGGGAGGATGTTTTCAGCTGGAAGCCAGCCACACTGGCACTGCTATCACCCTGTCTGCAAAGCTAGCATGGTGGTACACCCGAGTCCTACCACCCTTGATTACTTCTGCTCAGGGAAAACCAGGTGACAATTAAGACCAAAACCCAAGGATGTTTGTTATATAATTACCTGAGCTGTACAACTAAGATGGGCTTCCAAGAACTAACTCTCAGCTTAAGTTACCTATAGACCAAAAAAGGGTGTTAGGAAGCTTCCACAGGAGATCCAGAGCAAAAAGTTAAATGCCTAAAATTAGCTGTCATTGACAGTGAAAGTTTTGAGCATCTTCTCAAGGCAAAATCCATAGCATCCCTTTTTGTATTGACTCCTTCCTAACATCCCAAAGTAATAGTCAAGAAAAACTGGTTGGTACCACTTCTGCACGGATTAAGGGAACTCTGAATCAAGCTTTACAAAACAAGGACAACAGACAAGCTATATCAGATCAGAACGGATACAAATCACCAAGCTTAGCACAGCTAATATATCCTTATTTACAAGGCTTCCTCTGTTTATTTTGTTCTTAGTTCACTTTTCAATTAGCTCCAGCTAAATCTGCTGCCAGCTAAGAAGCTGCGGAAGTTTGTGACAAGTGGCCAGACCTTAAAAATTCAGAAATAGACAGTTCCACTTTCTAAAGCTGTATATCCCATAGTGATGGCTTTTAGAATCCACTGTCATGGCCTGTATTTTAACAAATGGGTCAGAGGTGGAAGGTCACAATATCCTATTACCAGTCTCTGAACCATCCAGTTCCCCTTCATCTCAGCAGAAAAATGCGATACATTATCAGCTTCTTTTTTTAGCTTACTCAGGAGGAACATTCCGAAATAAAATAATGTGGATATTCATTTTCATTGCTTTGAAGAAGACAGTAAAGGTCAATTTTTAATTTTGAAATGCTACTCTTTTCATATTGATTATAAAGCCTGAAAGTAACTCCACCCATGCTGCAAGAAGAGATCCCATTATGAAGCATGTATTTCAGCTCCATGTAATTCCTGAAAGATAAATCTCCCACCTCTCCCAGCAAAAACTGAAAAATTGAACTAAAATGTTTGCAACACAATCTTCAGCCTATGTATGGAAAAATACAAGAGAGGAAAAGGAGTAGTGCTGCCTCCCAAAGGAGTGGCCTCACCCAGACAACTGTGCCACAGCAGCAGGTAGACCAAAGAAAAAAGCAGCCTGTGAAGAAATAGAAAACAAGACAGGAAAAGAAAGAATGTATTTTTTTCCTCATATATATAACTTCATTGTAAGATGTATCTGCTAACACTTTTTCCACTGTTTTGACTGTAATGGATGGTTTTCTTCGTATGAGAAAGGTATTAGTGCACAGTTCTTATTAACTACAGTGGCTGCTGCCATATTTCATGCCAGCACTAAGATGCAGGCTACTGAAAGTATTTCCCAAGTATTTTGAAGTTTAGAAACAATTCATTACTAAAATCTTCAGCAAAGTACTTTGATCTAAACATAGCATTTTACCATACTGGGATTTTTTACTTCCCTGAATACACGACATACTTAAGGAAGAATTGGATCATTACCATTAAAGATGGGAATAAAAGGTAGCAATGCAAAATACTATAGTAGCCTCATCCTTTCAGGCTGCCTGTCTTCTCAACTATCAAGCCTTTTCTGAAGGCATGGCTCTATCACTTCCAAGTAAGGATCATACTCCCTTTGATATAGGAGTGAATTATATAGATATTAGAACAGTATCATGTGTCTGGAAAGAGAGTGATGATGCTTAATGTTAGGACCTGTTTATAAAGAAGTTACAAATTTGCCATAAACTAGTTGTGGGTTTTTTCCAAGGGAAAAAAAAAAAAAAAGTAGTTATTGTGCTGTGGAGAAAAGCATTGAAAACAAAGGTACTGCTCTGGATCCAGCAGTAGCATGTGCATGTCTTCAGTATTCTACTTGTGTCTGAAGAACCAGGACTGTTTCATACCATATTTCTAAATACATTGCATCAGGAGAATTAGCGCAATTAATTCATTAACTTTCTGTGTTAAAAACACACAAAGCTGCTCTGATGATGTGTTTACAAATGATGACTGAAGTCAGTAGCAAGAAGATGGCCACGTCTCAGACACAACTTCTGATGAAAATGGACATCTTTCATGGGACGCACTTTACCTAGATGTGGGTACACATCCCACTCACATTAGACATTCTCTGGGTTGATCAAAGACAGTATGTGACTCTTCACAAAAGATTTGGTTGTTTGGGGGACAGGGTTAAATGGCTTTCTATGTCAAGTCTTAAATACAGACACATGCACACACAATATATATACATACCCACACACTCCTTTCCATACATGTAAAGATCTATCTCCTTCAAGGGGGAGAGATTTAACACCAGAAAACCAGAAAATCTTTTCACGTCCTTATTTTGCATTTACCCAAAGCTGAAACTAGTTCTGCCGAGATACAACAGTCACCTACTAGTTTAACATGTGCAAAAGACTATGGAGAAAACTCAAACTGACTGAACCAGTTCAAAAACTGAGTTGCCACCTCGCTCTGTTACTTTCAAAATCCAGGACACAGTGGTGGAAAAACACACACAAAACACTTGGAGCTCTTGACAAAGACAAATGTCCCCACTTTAATCACAAGGTTAAATGGTACTGTTGCTAAGATTATTCCTTTCACAAAAGGGAGGTATAACAAAGAAAAAACAATTTGAAGAATTGGCTACATTCAGGAGACATTCCTTTGCCTCAACACCAGAGGATATCAAACTTTTATTTCACCAGGTGGCCATGGAAGGTATTGGCACTTGGAAGGGTGCCTTAGGGTCTCTAAGCAATCCAAGCTGAGGTGCCATCACTTGCTAGCATCTCCATTCATATTAACAACCAGCTAATATTCGTATCCCCAATTCAATCCACTCCAACTGGGATATGGTCACAGCATAAAAACTAATGCTACTTAGAGCAGGATTAACCCAGCTCTACATTTTTTGGTGATAGCATATGCTATAAGAGGAGGTTAAATTTGCATACAGCATAAAAAGATTGACCCTCACCAACTTCCCTCAAATAAGAAAGCCATGAGGGCTGCATAAATGTTCTTTATGACTTACAGTTATGTGTTACAGCTATATATGAAGAAAAGATTGCCACCCTCCTCTTATCCTCCATATCCAGTAATTGCCATCTTTTTTCTACCCTTCCCATCATACTATGAGGGACAGTGAGAGCAGCAGACGAGACAAATCTGTAAGGCAACAGTTCCAAGAACAGAAGAAATGTTTTTTGAGCAGAAGAAAATTTCTCAGAGCAGACGGCTCCAGCAGGGCCAAAAGCCAAGTCAGAGAGCCCTGAAACTCAACTCAGAGGAAACTGTGGGCAAATGCCTTACTGAGAAAAGTTCAATAGGGCCCTGAACTAACAGGTTTGTAACCTTCTAGCACTGGAATTAACAAGAGATCCTTTATCCAACACCTTCCATGTGAATACTGAAGATGCACAGACAACAACTTCAGTGGAAGTAGGGCCCAGTCTGAAAGTTCTACGATTAAGCTAACTGATAACAAGGATGAAGAAAAGATTCCTGATGGTGAAATGATTATATTAAAGAAAAAAAATAAAAATCCTCCAAGTGTTACCCCATTCTTTTCTTGCTTGAACTGTGCCCAAGAACAAAAGCCAGAAGAAGGTCACAGCTTGCACATCAAAAGTACTGAATGAAGATTCAATTGATACAGCTGGGCTCTGTCTCAGCAGGCTACAGATAAAATATTGGAGGGGGAATGGGGGGAGGACAGAGGGGACAGAATATTCTGTGGAACAGATTTAGCTCTATGAAACTGAATAATTTGGAATTTTCATTTGTACTTTTCAGAAAAGCATGACACTTTTCCCACATGATGGGTGCTGACTACAGAGTTTAAAATTTATATAATGATTATCAAAGGGAAACACCATCATTTATGCGGCATTTAGGTAATCCCAGCTTTCCAGAAGGTTTTATAATTGTCAGAATCACCAATTTAAATAGAGGGTAGAAAGAAAAAAAAAAAAAAGAAGGGAGGAAGGGAAAGGGAAAGGGAAAGGGAAAGGGAAAGGGAAAGGGAAAGGGAAAGGGAAAGGGAAAGGGAAAGGGAAAGGGAAAGGGAAAGGGAAAGGGAAAGGGAAAGGGAAAGGGAAGGCTATGCTCAGCCTTTGAATAGCGAGGAACAAAGAAACAAGCAGAAGAAACTTTATCAATCTCTACCATTTCTGAGCACCTTACATGGACAGAAGCCTTTGTTTGGTCCACCAAAGAGAAGTAAGGAAGGAGCATAGCGCAATTTGGACACACTGAAAAGCAGGATACAATGACATCACAGTAACAACTCATGCTGTATCTGAGATTGGAAAACTATCAGCTCTCCCATGTTCATCTGAGATGTCCAGAAATTCAGTTCACCTGTTTCAGCCAGTCAGTCCAACTGCTTTCAGAAAAAGGCAAATGAATACTGTCAGTAAAAAAAAAGTAGCAGTCAGGGCTGAGGAGAACAGCAAGAGGGAAAGCAGAATAAAGGCAAAAGCTCCTGCTGCTTTGAAGCTCTGCATCGCCGAGGATCTAACATGCTTCTCTCAGACATATGGCAAATGCACACAAATGCATATGCAGGAGAAAGCACAAATGAAATATGGTTGAAAATCTGAGCTATCAAAAAATGTTCAGTCATAAAACCTCCAGAAACTAAAGGTAATTTTTCTGATATTAACATTCAGTAAGAATGAATATACACTTCTCTACAACATGACAGCATATTCAATAGTAAGTAACACCCGAAAGTCCTGGAAATTTTAAAAGCTGACTTCATTTCATAAGAAAGGTCCCAGGAACATCCTTTTCTAAATGTACTGTAGTTTTTTAAGCCCAACCTGTCTTCATCTGGAAGTCTTGCATTCCCCTTTTATCTTGAGGAAGCATACAGTTCGGGTAAGGCTGCAGGATGCCCATAACAGAAAGAGACCAGACAGAGAAATTAAAATTGCTGGAGTTTCTTTACTTTTGAATACTTCTTGACCCTAAATATCCAGTGACAAAGTGTCCCAGAGGTTCTTGGCTTATGCATTTTATTTTTAACATTGAAAAACAAAGCTGTTGTTATGACTACAAGCTGCATTGGCTTTGCAGGGACTTTACAGTTAATTGAGCTGTAGCTATTTAGCCTGCAGTAGGCACCAGCTTTGCCAACTCTGTAGGCAATGAAAAAGTTCTCCAAGCTACAGCCAAGCTACTGTCCTTTTCTTTTTTTACTTAAATGCTCCAAAGCAATGTGGCTTTTGGGGAGTGAACTTATCCTCAGACTCTAAAAACATAAAGACACAAAACCCCTATGGTAACTCATGTGACTTTCATACTCGTAATAGTTATATCTCTGTAATCTTAAACATAGTCTCATGAAGTTCCCTGAGGCTTGTTGAGCCAGACACATATGAAGCTTTTAGGCATTTCAGTTATGGAAATTTAAATTTCTTCACTGGACTTGGTGAAGGAAATGTGAAAGTCCTCCAAACTCCTGTCACTCAAAAGAAAGCAGCTGTCAAGTTTCCTTAATTAAAAAAAAAAAAATTAGAAAAACTCTGCATAAAAGGAAGAATAGGTTTATTATTTGTAAGCGGATGATTTAACTTTCAAAAAAAGAATAATTTACTCTTTACTGGTAGACGAAGACGGGATTCCCATTGCAATTTTCATGTTTACCTTCTACCAGTAGATCAACCAACAACAACTCTTAAAAAGATAGGCAGATATTGTTTCACTGTGCCTTTGACCTACAGCATACAACCTTCCAGACCTACTTTAATACAATGAATAGAAGGTTTATTGCCGCGAGTCATCTCACTAGTGACATGAGGTCATTTGCTGACTTAAAATTGTAAAGATCATTATGCTATATCTCAGTTAAAATCAGTGAGCTGGGAAGTGCATGCAATAACTCAGGTAATAATTCAGTATGAAGTCACAAGAATGTTATCTACTGAGAAAAAATATAATTTTCTGTAGCCCTTCCTTAGATGGTACAGGTACAGACTGTGCTGTTTCTCTTGGATAATACAGAAGCACAGCTGCTTTACATCACTTGCAGTATTGTTACTACAAAGCAGTATTATAGTACACCTGTTAGGAACACTAGGCAGCAAATTACACATTCACTTAGGTAAGAGCTCTTTCTTGGCAAACTGCTCATCTTCCCTGTACTTTTTTCTTAGCACTTACTCTTCTTCAGTTTTCCACAGATGAAAGTTTTGTGAAGATTTCTTCCCTCCAGCACAGAACTTCAGAAGGGTAGGCCTCAGAAAACCTCCCAGACTCAGAAAGTTTGCCCAGCCTGGAGCATAAAGGTGGACTCGCATTTCTTTCTAAAAGACCCTTTATGGTTTTCATTTTTTGTTTCTCTTCTCTCCTACCACACAGTGAGATATGGATGGAAGAGGCCTGAAACTTTGAAGACTTTTGAAGATGTTTTGTGGTCAAGGATTAAGCATCTCCTCTCCCTGCTCTATACTGGCACTCAAATGCATTACATTTTCTTCCACAAGTCACAAAACAAACTTATTCAGTATGCATGCTGAACTGCTCTTTAAAAATTTAAGTTAAAGAAATTCATTAAGCAAATCCTGTGGTTTTTTGTAATTTTATAATGCAAGACAGTTGGCTGTTTCCAAAGCATTTACGTGCTATTTTTGCACACTGCTGTCCATATGTGGCATTAAGGTAACAGCCTTCAACAATGGAGTACACGAAAATTATTATCCAGGCAACTGTCAAACCAAAGATGTAGAGACAGACTCTGACCTGAATACTTTTAAATGTGAAACACAAATAAGTGCAAACACATATTAATTACAAGATGTAAATACAAAAATTAATACAAATAGATAAATAAAATAAAAGTTGCCTAATCATGGCATTTAAATGGCAAAATACAAAAATACGTACAGAACATGCCTGGTTTGGATGATGCCTTAAACATCATCTAGGCCTATGAGAAATGAAACATTACCATATACTAAAACACTACAATACAGTTTTATTACTAACAGTAAATCAAATTAAGCAGAGCAAAGAAGCGGTGATATTTCCAAGGACGGAAAATGAAAACCAAATACAAAACAGTTTTCATGACTAGGATAAGGAAGAAATAATTTTACCATCCAAGAAGGGAACACAGTAAGCAAGTTAATCTCACAAGCAAGGTAGTGATAAAACCAAACAATGTTTGTCTACATACATACCCAAAAAGCAAAATTTTTGTCATGCCGGATACAAGGAATATTATTACTCAGATATCAAACAAGATAACTACAGAATTGTAAATCAAGCTGTTTCCAGAATTAGAATCTACCACACAGTTCAGTATTTAGCCTAGATGAACAGATAATATTACAGGAAATTAGGCGAATGAAATATCAGAGGCAAAAGTTAAGGTCAGTCAACTTTTCCACTGGTTGCAGTGGATTTAATAACACTTCAAGTCTGATGCTGAAACTTCTCTGAACAGCTGATCATGAGAGTTACAGTAAAAGAATAAACCACAACTACACTAAGACAGAAAACAAATAATTTGCTTATCTGTATTCTACCAAATTTAGTTTAAATGAGAAAATAGTGTGTAAATTACTTTCAGACTCCATACCATCTCAGATACCACAGTTGCAGGCACACTTAGAATACAACAGTAATATGGGGCCCTGCACCACTCATATACATATGATCAGAAAATCACACGGGTTTAACCCACTCAGGTATATGCAGCCAATCAGCTGTGCTTTTTTTCCTCTTTTTTCCTTTTTTTTTTCTTTTTCCTTTTTCTCAGGCTCTTCAAAGTAAATTAGATTATCCCAGACAAATGAGTTAAATTCAGAGTGAAACATCCTGTAAACTGCATGTCATTAAATGAAAGCATCAATAAGTTGGTACAACTGACTCAGACCAAGTTGAAAGAACATTTAGCACAGGTTCCTTCTAAATTTTCTTCTAGAAATTCAGCAGAGAGCTGAGCAGCACTGATAACTAAGCCACATTTCATTCAAACTTATGTAACTTTGATAAATGGCAGAAGACAAACCCACATCTGCTGTAAAAGCAGAATTACTTTATAAGCTTTAATTGAAATTTCAGCTAAACCTCCCCAGTCATTAACTATGATTTTTCTTATGCAGCATTACTGGAAGAATCTTATTATTTTACTTTGTAGCTTTGTTTTTCTTTGAGCTTCATTCTGCTGCTGTCACAACAGTAACAATATGCTTCCCTGTATACAGGCAGCTACAAAATTCCCTCAGCATGACCACTGCTTAAGATTTCAGTCTGTAACTTCCCCCTAATTAACATCACACAGCATCCCGATTAGGAGCA
>NW_009623858.1:45526-57781 GCF_000690535.1 Cariama cristata
AATGCTAATTTCTCTCACTGCTTTCCTCAAGGAGCCATGAGAAACATTAAATGATTTACTTATAGTAGTTTCAATATACAAATAACTAGACTTCTGCCTGAATTTGCCTTGCATTGACGGAAAATTAAAAATAAGGAACAAGACAAAGTCCAAACCTGCCTGGTTTCTCCACTGTGAAAGACTTTGGAAAGAAAAGCCCTCCAACAGACGTCTGGCTCATGATACCATACATGCATTTTTTTTTATTAGGGCAACACTACTCCTCAGATAACTGAAATTAGAAGATGATCTCATCTTCAGCGGTATTTGTCCTTGTTCTAATTGTCCCAGTCTAAATTATAGGGCTAGAGCCCTCAGTCAGCCAACAGAGATCAAGAAAAATCTGCTTAACACAGTTTCCCATTCTTACTGTTTTTCCATATCAAACTTATCAGATAACTTCAAGAGTTTATACAAGCATTTCTTTTTTTCTTTTTTTTTTTTCCACCCATGTAGCTGAGAGCAGCCACGGCTGCATTACAGAGCCCAGCATGTCCAAGATGGATTAGACGCTAAGAGGAAAGCAACAGCTTCCTCACGTCCTGCTAGTGAAGTCCACAGCTGTAGCATTACTGTCAAATAATACAGGTCTGGCACAACGTCACTGAGATTACCTTCCGAAAGTTACATTTGCAATACAGCCTTCCTTCCTTTTCTGGCCCTAATACTTGTTTCTGACAAAATCAAAACAAACAACAGAAAAGCCAAAGTCTAACTAGACACAGATTTTTTTCCCCTTCCCATCTTATACATCATGGATGTCTGATTTCTACATGATACAAAACATATAAGACTATTTCTACTAATAGCTCCTACATATCTGAATGAAGTTCCACTACCCAGGAGACAGGATTACATTTATCAAAAACCACCCCCTCAAATAAACAACCTATAACCTGAGTTTGACCTCACCCAACCAAGAGTTTACAAAAGCTGAGAAAAAACCCTCTCCTCAGCCTAATACTCTTTGGATCTAGTCCCAGTCCAGATGAGTACTTAGAAATACAACAGATGCGTATAGTCCCATGAAAATCAGTGAGATATCGCATACTTTAAAAAATCTACATTAATTAAGAACTTTAAGAGCTTTTCTAAGTAAGATCTTTGTTCTACTAATATTAAAGTACCAGATTTTTAACTGGCTTCAACCACAGTGCTGTAGTCACAGCTAAAAGGAAACTTCTCCAATGATAGTGTGAAAAGTATTTTCATGCAAGTGTGCCTTTATAATTTTATTAAAATATCAAGTGAAAAAAATCTCTGCTCTTGCTCCTAATGAATACTTATTTATACTGAGCTCACACAACGAACTATTTATGAAGGAAAACACATTATACTGTATTTGACAGTTATAATGCTATAAACTTTCATCTAGACCAAGCTCACATTACAAAACCTTTTAAGTGCCACAAAAAAGGCACAAGAAAGCTGTATCTACTATTTTCTTATTAAGTCAGTACCATATCAACTAAAAACCTGGAGAACAATAAACATATTTGAAACACAGGCTGTTACGCCTTGAACTTGGCATTACAAATATTGAAAGTTGCACTCGTAACCCTCTGCACACCTTGTTATCACGGCACAGCTGCGGGGACAGACAGCTCACAGATCAAATATATATCATTATGAATAAATGTGTCAGATCATTCAATAATTATTACTCAAACAAAGCAATACAGAAGAACTGCTGAAATTCCTTCATAAATTGGCCACCCGTGGTTTTCCCTCCTTTGTGAAAGAGCCCCCTTTAAAATGTACAACCTTTGGACAGAAATCCACAGTACTTTAAAGGCTTCTAATTTCAGGGTGTCAATCACGTGAAACATGAATTTTTTTTGTCCAGTCCACCCCAAAATGGGCTCATTGTACAGACAGACATACGGCATATGGACGCCTGCAGGAACATAGGCAGGAATGAGGGACAAGGGAGCTGCAGCTGCTGGGACTGCAGCTGTGATGGCCTTGAAGCCGCACAGCTCCCACGCAGGGCCACTCTGTGGACCCTCTAAGGGCTGATATTCTGGTACCTCCCTGGCTCATGCCATCTCGGGATTTATGCCAAGATAGTCAGCACAGTTTTAAAAGGTCCCTCAAAAGCCACAACAGTCTTAGCTGAAGTTGGTAGTGAACTAAAGAGACAAGTGAATCAGTAGTGTGATCGTAAATTGTTTATTATTTCTCTACCAAGGCTCACTTTTAGTACCTTCTAACAGAGGAGGTCCATGCAGAGAAGGCACATCCAGCAATTTCTGCAAAGGAGCTCAACACAGGCAGGCTCAGATAAAGCAGCTGTCACTAGGGACCATAAGAGGCTGACAAGGAAGGATAAAGGAGCAGATCAGAAAGCATAACAAGCGTCTCCAGCCGTGCTAGATAAGAGTCATTCCCAAGCTATGCAAGTTAGAGTCCATTGGGAAGGAAAAACAAACAAAAGCTAGTCCCAAACTACACACAGCTTCTAAGACACCTGTATTTTTGCTCCCTGATCTTCTCATTGTTTCATCAAGAAACGCAACGCTTTTCTTTCCTTCGTGCCGCAGGTATACGAAAAATGACATTTACCTTCATCTTAGGTGTTGCCTGCAGGGAAGAAGCCCAACTTAACACAGTTCCCTCATCTTCCAGAGTGACTTCTCACACCCACCTTAAACATGTGCTTAAGTACTCATTTGTATAGTAAATCTAACAGGAGCCAAAGCAGAGGCAGTGCTGCATTCTTCAACAAGAACTCCCACACCAGAGGCTTTGTTTTGAAGCACCAAAGTTGCTTTCTACTGAGAACATAACCATGTAATTTGAATTTTCAAGCTATTCACTATAGCATGGCACAGAAATGAGAAGTGCAATGTAATTACAAAAAAACCCCATGTATAATCATTAAATGTGAGTGCATACCTTCCCTGATAGCGGTAAATGGGGTTCCTTCCTCTTCTTGTAATCTAATCACCTTCAATGCCACCAGCTTTCCATTTACCCTGAAATGGAAAGAGGGGAGGGAAAGGAGAAATAAAAAACAAAATTAAAGCAGAAACAGTATTTCTCATAATAGAACTTGTTTCCCATCATGTACTTATTCAATTTCTTCCTGTCAATGCCAGTGATTCATTTATAGCACTGTAAGAAGCACTTCACAGCTTCCATAATGTCAACTTTATATTTTCACACTCAGATGCAATCCAAGAAATGATCTCAGTTTTCTGTGAGTCAGTCTATTTCCTTTCCATCACAGCACTAAACTGAAGCTTTGTTAAGAAGTATCACATTGTAAAATATGGTTTTAAAGTATCTGTCCTTTATTTAATCAAATTGTTCAAAGAAAAAGGCATATGATTTTCATCAATCACGCCACTTGCAGTATATCTGTATTTATACTGATTGCCTCCTTCCCACCATATCACACCCATAATTATCACCCTCAAAAAGCTACAGAAGTTTGAGTTGGGAAACAGTTTTTAGATTATTCTGGCCATTTCCTGTTAGGGCAGGATTGTTTCTAACGTACATTCTTGACTACATGGCCCAGACTAGTTTTAGGCTATAATGACTCTCATTTGTAAGATTAAAAATATTTTGTGCTCCAAGGGACAAAACTTCACAACAGGTCACTCTAGTTTAAAATCTGTTTGGCTGGTTTCACTTCTAGCATTCAAAATTTTACCACACATGAATCACATTCAAGGTCTTGCAAAAAAAGTCCATTGGTTCAGTTTATCCAAACTAAATTTCAAAAAAAATGAATGAAAGATAAAACCCAATATCGATTACCCTCTTCAAGAACAAACTCATACTCTGAAACTTTAAGAGTCCCCAGATATGACACGCAATAGAGAGGACAGATTACCAAAAAGGTATAATACAGTTGCAAAAAAAAAATAAAAATAAAAATTATTATCATTATTGCAATTTCTTTCTGTAAAAGCAAAATAAGCCTTTACAGCCACAAAGCCCAAGGAAGCATTGGAGCTTTCACACTCCTATAGTCATGGAGGCAATTCCCTATTGTACTGGGCCCTAGAAGATGTATTCATTTTTCTAAGCAAGATGATACAGACAACTACCAAGTCTGAATTCATCTTCTCCCTCAGGCTTTTAATTTTTGCAGTTAGATTACTTAAGTGACAGGATGGCTACCATCTTGTTTCTTCTGATTATTGTTCTTCTACAATTGCCAGAATCTCATTAGCCCTATACATAGCATTGCGTAACGACTCTGAGCAACTTAAGAAACCCTGGTTATCAAAAGATGGCTTATTCATCACCTTCCAACTATTCATAATACTTCAGGCTGGCACTAGTTCAAATCTCAGGCCGCTAGTCACTATTGAAAGATAATTATCAGCTTTACCCATTGGATCATCTGGATTTCTCCTTATAATTGCCTTACATGTATTTTTGTTTAGATTTAAACAGGACTTTTGGCATCAGAAAAAAGATAAGCTTGCCCCAAGTAACTTCATGTGTTATGCACAGACAGGAGAATAAACCATAATAAAAGCAGAAGAAAGAGTGATGACAAACATGTGGTTCATATACATGTGTAGTTTTCAGTTCTTCCATCAATATACTACCCTACCTATCACATACATATAAATAAGTTAGATAATTGGATAATTTGATTAATTCACAACAGACAAAATAACTGTGCAGGAGGAATTTAAATAAGAAAAGCAAGATCATTTTGCAGATCAAGAACAGGACAGATGCTGTGTTCAGAGAAGGCAATGCACAATACGACAGAAAAAAGCATATCAAGGGGGTACTACGGAAACAGAGATGTGGAGTCTCTTGCCAGAGAGCCAGGCAAAGAGCACGCAGCATCGCGTAGATTATGTTCTTTTTAATCCGAAGTTCTACATTTCATTGATTCATTAAGAGTAATAAATAACACAAGCAGAAACAGTATGGAACTCATTTCAAAGAATTCACAATTAAACACAGCAGGTGGGCTGTACCCACATGCTATTTAGTTATCATTGCCACTTTGCCATTGGTACCTCAGCTTGATAGAATTCATGGCAACTCTTATTACTATCGAAATGATCGAATAATCTCAGGTAGTGTTCCTCTGGGATTTCATTCTCCCCTTTAGTATTATTTATCTCCAACATATCAATCTATAACTTCCAGAATAAAACAGCCTCCTTATTCTCATCTACCGTCCAGTCATTAAAACCTTTTTTCAGCTCATTTTCTACGAACAGGAGCATATAAAACTGGAGATGTGAGAAATGATGAAGTACCATCAACTGAAAGAGAAAGGTGCATATATTCACATCCTTCAACTATTCTCCCACTGATGCAATCTCAGGGTGCAGTTAGATAATGCTGCAGAGATGAGCTAAGGGCTACCTCAGGGTATAGCCTTGTTCCTGCTAAATCCCTGGCACACACTCCTGCCATTGTCTTAGCTCTCATCCCTGCTAGACCCTACGGTGACACAGCTTAGGCAGCTCAAATAGGAGAAGGCTGCCTTTCCAAAATAACTAAATCATATTTTAAAAAATTATAAAGGCATCTTTCTAATTTCAAAAGCAAAAACCACTAGAAAATATATGAGAAGGAGAACCAAGACCACCTCTTGGGAAGCAATGGGCCACAGGATCAAGCCAGCTATATCATCAAATTATGTCCTGAATCTTGTGATGGCGTGCCAAAATAATGTGGCGATTTCCTTAGAAGCAACATTGAAAAAGAGAGACCTAGAGAAAATTACCTCTGCAACCGATCAGAACTTGTCTTTGCAGTCTTCAGTAGTGATCAGATAAGGTTAGCAGAATTCTTCCCAGATATTACTTCACATTTGTCTTCCACAACTTTCAAAGCATGCACAGTATTTTCATTATTTTAAAATACAAGTATAAAAACTGACAGGCAGACAGCCTTTTAGACAGTGAAAAGGCAATCCCTTTTAACATCTAGGATTCATCAAACCATCTCTTGCTCACTGTCCAAAGTAAACAATTTCACACCTTCTCAAAACAATACACTTAACTAGGTCAAGGATTTCACCTGTCTTATCATCTTATGTCCATCCTGTCAACTACCTCATTAGTTTCCATTAAGGACAATATCGATTATAAAATTCCTATTTTCTAACTTAAAAGTCATCCTCCTTCCTAAACGAATTCACTGTCTCTTTCTCTCCCTCATCCAAGTGTCTTCAGAGAAAGGACAGAAGTCCTGAAGCCTCTCTAATTATCACACAAAGTTACTTTACCTTAGGCAAATCACCAGCAGCTGATGGACAGTTTTCCAATTTATAGAAATTCAGCCTTTTAATGTTACACAATCTCTTCTAATAAATTTCAGATTTTATATGCAATGTAGGCAAAAGTAAAATGAGTCCAAATTGGTTTATGTGGCATACAGTAAAAGTTTTTATATTATAAAAAATACAAATGAGCCAGATATTACAAAAAATGCTAATATAATGTGTCATTCTGCCTTTTCTAAAACAGCACATATCAGCATTACCAAAATAAATGAATTTATAAAAATGACCATTTATGAGAAAGTAGAGAAGATTAGAAATTATTTAATGCTCAAATGCATCATTAACAACATATAATACTGATGAATATAAAGTAACTGATGACTTAATTGGCTTCACTGGGGATAATGCCGATGATGCCACATAGAGAACAAAGGGGTACAATAACACTATTTTCTCAAGTTCTTCAGTTATATTTAGATACAATAAATGTTCTAAATATAACACATTTAAAACAGCCAATTAACGTAAAATCTGCCACTCTGATTTCAATCTGTTTATTTAACATAGAGTTTTACCACTGGCTGGAGTTAAGGCTGAGTTTGTAACTCGAGCAAGTGCTAAGCTTGGGAACATTTCTGCAAAGAAAAATCAGTAGATGGTACTGGGGCGATGCTCTTATTTGTGATAGACATTTCAAGAAAATAATTCCTACGAAAAAAAGTAACTCTCAATTGTTAAATGTTCATTTACACAAAAAGCTCAAAGTTTGATGATCAAACCCTGAGAATATCTAATTGGATCTACTCTGTAGTGATATTAATATCACAAACAGACATCTAAAACCCCAAACAGACCATGGTGGCCTAATGAAACCAGGCTCTGCCAGAATTTTCCTTTGAAGAAACCTGACAGAGGCAAGTTCACTGTAGGTTTAGTCACCTCTGATTATTCTACCAACGAGTAACTAATTCCACATTGCGGGAAACACTTCTTTATATCATTATCATAAAAGACAGTTCAGTGCAAACATGGTTTATATTATATTTCCCTTACTGAAAAGTACTTACGTTTGTAGTTTACAAAACCCACTTACAGTCCCACTAAAGCCTTACAGTGCAAATACTCAAGGGCCTAACACGGCCTCTCAATTTCTCTTTTTGACTCCCACCATCTTTTAACCTCCATCCTAAACAAAAATTATCTTGTTTTAGAAGCAGCCAGTGGATTAAAGACACTTCATAATGCTGATGTTTATTAGGGCTGAAAAACAGAAGATCAAAGAGTTTCAAGAGAGATGAAGGATTTAAATTATTAATTAGTGTTGCCACCGGAAATCAGGGATCCTGTTCTTCACAGGAGTCAAGGCAGTCTCATACAAACAATGTGGCAGCCCCCACTCGAACAGGAGCAGGCGAACAGCATCAGAGCATTTACCTCCAGGTCCCTTGTCCCTACCTCCCAGCCCACATCATTCAGTTCAAACTAATCAGCTGCTCATCTAAGCACAGGGGCTGCACTTGCCCTACACCTGCTGAAAGCAAATCACCTGGGACTGGCAGCAGCGAGAGCAATGCGCAGCACCGGTCCTCCTCCATATACCTCACTGATGTTCAAATAAAGAACTGGTTTTCACATAAAGAGAATTTGAAGACAAACATAGTGGTATCACTTGTAAGTGGCCTCTTACAACTCCGCACACTGACAGACACAGGGGATCTTCTGAGAGATGCTGTTTCACGGCTAACTCAAAAATACATTGGTGCATAATGGCACTTACTTGGCAAATTACTTCAGCGTTTGTTCTATAATTCCAACCATGCACATATGGGTCAGTGCCAACAAATTACAATCCAGTAATTTTTAGCACCTGTATCCAATATAACTATGTTCTATCCTAGTTTTTCTACCACATTTTCCTGTGCAATCCTGGGTGAGTAATGTAATAGATTTTCTTTCCTCAGTTTTGTCCCCTGTTATGAGAGATAATAACCTAAGCCATCTCTGTAAACCGTTTGCAGGCTGAAGCACAATATACAGAGTGTAATGTTCTCTTTATATATACAACCACAGAGGAAAAATCTCCCAATATTTCTTTTAAACACTGTGAAAATCACTCAGTAAGTGTCCAATATAGTCAATGCTTCATCTTCTAGTTAGAATCTTAGTAATTTATTTTAGTACTTACTCTACTTTAATAATTTTTTCCACTATTTGGCATTTTAGTTCAACATCTAGTTATCATTATTTTTGCACCTAGTTCAACCTGAAGTTATTGTTTTTACTAAAGATTTACAATGCTAAAGATTTTTTTTAAAGCATCTTTGTACACACTTTCTAAACCCATTTAATGACTTTAAAATGCATAGTAAAAAGCAGCCTACAAAAATCTGTTAAGCACATCAGCTAAAAAAAAAATGAGGGGATAAAAAGAAGAAAAAAAAAAAAAAAAAAAGGAAGCTTTAGTAGGTAATCATAAAGTGCTTTTTGTAATCCATGAATATATATTGCCTTTCCAGCCATTTGGTATCCTCAGATGAAAAGAGTTTCATTTGCAGAGGAACACTGATTTCACATAATTTGCAAGAAATAAAAGAAAAGGTTCAGAAAGTTTAGGTCACTAAGGCAACATGAATCAGAGCAATTTTGAAATATTCCATCTAAACAAACTGGCAAAAACATGAAGAAAATATTACCTGTGAACTGGACTGTTGCACATGAAACATATTAGGGAGTAGGTAAACATACCACCTCACATGGCTATGGAGTAAAGCTAGGGGAATGACTAAAAAGCGACATTCAGGCCATCCAAAGCCTATGGCACTTGCAATAGATTGCACATAAAACAAAAGACAATGAAAGAGTCACGGAGGTTTCATGACAAGTAAAAGAAATTCTGCAACTTAAAAAAAAGTCAGAACAGCAGTTAGTCCTGTCAGTCATCCTCAGTGAAGGTTTCAGCATCATAAATATAAAAATCAAAATACTTAAGTCATCCTTTTTCTTGGGAGCAGCCATCCACAAAGATATATATGAAATATGATGGTCAGCTATATATTCATAATACATACTACAATACATCATACCAACAACAAATACAGGTAGTTCCCACTGATCATTCAAATATTCCCTGCAGCCCCAAGAATAACACGCCATGGAAACTGCAGCTGGTGCAGAAGAGCATGATGCCTGCCTCCTGAGCACGATTTCTCTCCAAGATCCACACTTTATACCATGAACTCTCTATTGATTTCCAGGTGAACAGTAAAAGGTACAGCCTTTGATAGAGAGAAATGTAAAATGCCCTGGCTACCTGAAAAAATACCTTTTATCTTTGAGTACATGTTGGAATCACCTCGAACACAGAAAATTCAGATTTCAGAGATGGGAGAGGTCCTTTGACTGAAGGACTGCCCCACTTCTGCAGCCTTTGAGCTCCTCTTGACAACATCAGCTTCTATTGTCCTCTGCTCCATCCTCTACCAATTTCTCATATTAATAGTTAAAAGGGATAGGGACCAGAATTTATTAGGACAAGCATTTTATTAGGGAACAATTGAAATGATGTAATTTTGTGGTAGGGAAATTAGGCAAAAATGTGTTGATTGAGCTCTCTATTACAAATTCTACACATTTTTGCAATACTTTGAGCACATGCAACTTAGTAAAGGTGCCAAAAAAAGTAAAGGTACACTAAAAATCACATGGCCAGGCTGGAAGCAGATCGAGACCACAGCAGTGCAGAAGCAGTGGAGACACCGTTGGCTTTCCTCTCAAACCACAGACACATGCTGTGCAAGCAGCAGTCACAGATCACATCGCTTTAACCAAGGTAATCTTTTTTAATTCTTTGCCTTGAAGGGCAATTGAACACAGTGGGAGGAGAGGACAGAAACCATGCCAACTCGTAATATTGCCAAAAGCACAGGTTTTTCCCTTAAGTGCAATATGCAAAGTTCCCAGTGCGGGGATGCAAGGCCTCCACACTACTTTGTAAGGGGTTCTGGTTGGCAGCAGCTCCCTTCTGCTGTCACCAGCTTCATCTCCAGTCTCTCATAACTCACATCGACATATATGTGCCACAGATCAAGCCAGATCCCATTGCTGTACATTCAGGTAAATTTATAATCAAGCTCAAGAGGGAAGAAGGTCAATGGCAGCAGGAAGATATATGTGTCGATACACAGCCAGCCAGCACTTCTTCAGCTCAACCACACAATGAAATGATACAGGAATTCGAAAGGCACCTATTGCTTTACACCTGTTGTATGGCAAATGTTCAAAGTGTTAGCCAAACAAAGAGTTAATGGAACTTGCATCATTTTTTACAGTGTAATCAGTAAATTACTAGGCCTACTTCTCTAAAATTTTACATTTAAAAAAAAAGCAGAAATCACTAGTGATCTGAATTTCACACAGTAAGCAGTCTCTTAGGATTTTATACAACAAAGTAATGGGCGAATCTAACCTGAATGAAAGCAGAAAGTGAACATGCCAAGATGAGTTTCATTACACATGTCTGATGTGCAACATGTGAAACCAAACCAATTTGCTTATTGATGCAATCATCAGCCAGAAACAAATAGCTGCTTGGCTATTTCTCCAATAAACAAAAAAGCCCAGCCTAAGAGAATACTGCTTCACTTTCCTCAGTAACACAGTCCCATTCACTCTGCTGCTTCCTCACCCCAGGGCATCACTTTTATCTGACTACAGAAAGAGAAATCCATCATCCACTAGGAGGATATAGCCTACTTTGTTTCACTTTCCTGCGATACTACCACAAATACTTAAATAGACAGAAAAGTAATGGAGTTGATAGGAAGGCAAGGGCTTGGTACCACTGATCCTGCTCCAATCTGTAAAAAGCCAGGCTTGCCCTGAAAGCAAGTTACTGCACACATTACTTTACATTTTAAGAAAGGAATGACAGATTTTCTGTGTTTGGAGGCAGGTATGTATCTTTTAGTCCTTCCAAATAATAAACTAAGATCACAATTTTTTTATTCCATCCAGGGAATGGAACTTTTATTTCCATTCCAGGGGAAATAATTTAAAAAGCTGAAATACATCTCAGGAAATGCATTAAAAAAAAAACAAACCCCACTATTTGCCACATGCAGCTGGTCATAAATATCAAGCACAATAATTCTGAGTACAAAAGCGTCATTCAAAACAACTCAGTCTGATTTTAAATTCTCCATCTTCAACTACAGCTAAGGACACATCTCAGAAACATTTTGGCAAAATGAGAAAACCAAGTATTAAAGTTGTTTGAGAATCCCTAATTCTCAACCATTTTTACCATAATGCACTTGTTGTGTAGGTATTACCAGCTTTTCCAAATAGACGTCATGTCTCCGTTCTGCAGTGTGGCATGAGGGCTTAATCCTTCAGCAGTCAAACTGGGCACATGCCAAAACAAATAGCCCTCTTTTGACCCATTTTGCTCATTTTTCTTCCCACTGAGCCTGTAGCCAGGGGAACACAGCAATGTATATCTCAGTCTCATCCTATGTACCTGTCCTGGCTTGGCTACCTATATCAGGTGCTAGAAAAATTTCTGTATCTATTCCTGTAGCATTTTAGATAAAGCTATAAACAGTCAGAGCCAATCCGACAGAAAAGCAGCAGCAAAGTCAGGCTGTCATGGAATGGCCAGAGCCATTGTTGGACCACCTATTCGCCCCTCCGTCCGTCTATCTTCCCCAAGAATACGTCATAGCAGTGATGCTCCTTCTTCTTTGGGGGATACCACCTAGGCCAGAGATTCCTCAATTTCTCATGGGATGGAAGGGGTAACAGGGCTACATTACCTCAACCAACAACTACTTTTGAAATAGCAGATAGCCCCTGTACTGTTCCCCCTGTTCTTAAAATACAACCTCTTCCTGCTGTGAAGTAATTCAACTGTTTCTCTAGTTCAAGAAACAGAAGTCTGGACTAGAGGTGCTGAATCTGGATGGTGCTGTGTAATATGGGAATTATTCATTTCTCAGCAG
>NW_009623858.1:57812-120971 GCF_000690535.1 Cariama cristata
GAAAAAAAAGTAAGCCAAACAAAACTAAGCAGGTGAAGGAATATTACTTTAACATTAGGAATATTCTCTGCATATGTGTTCTTATCCACACTCTAGTTACACACACTTTTTTCAAAACACATTTTAAAGACCTTGCAAAAGATGTTACAAAGCAGCAGAATAAAGTTATATATAATTGTTATAATTCATACTACTTATCCAGAGCTTGCTATTTATAATGGAGAATGCAGAGAACCCAGTAATTTCAATTTATTATTCAACTACAATAATTTTCAGTACCCACCTAAGTTAACGACCCTGGAAAATGTTAACACATATTTCCTTGTTTCAGTAGTTATTCTGTCCCATAACTGTCGTGATATTCTCTCTGCTGAGAATAGCAGAGTTGCTTCATCTATCATTCACTAGACAAAGTTTTTAAATAAAGATATTGCAATCCCCCTCTCAGGACTATTTTATTATTATTGAAAATTTGATTATGAAAATTTCATTAAATATATGAACTTGAACAAGAAACTCTGTTTGACAAAAGATAACTTTCAACTGAAGCACTAGCTCAAGAAGCATATTTTAAATGTGTTCATTGAGTTATTTCATACAATATAGAAGCACTTAGGGCACTGGGCATTAAAAAAGCTAGAACAAATAACATTAAAGTCACTGAAAAAAATTTGCTATTTATACAGTAGATTATTTTGAGGTGGATTAGTTGCAACGATTGTAAATAAACTCTTGTGAACAAACTAAACTTATAGTAGTCCAAAATTCCATCTATTTCCTTCATGTTATTTTATTCAAGCTTTTTACTAATGACAAACAAAAGACTAACAACTTGTTGCATATATTCAGCATTGTTCTGAGAACATCAGAAAAATCTACTTGACAGTATACTGTGCTTCTACCCCTAAAAATTAATTTGGTATAGATATTGAGAAAGTAGTACAACATTGAAGTACAAACAAAACATCAGATTAACAAGATGGGACCGTGTCTTGTTCTGATGTGAAGGTAGTATGTTACCTATGCAATACGGTCTCTGCCTTTTTCACTAGAGCACATGGCAATTAATAGCACTTTGCATTCATTCATAGGGCTCTATGTACAAGTGCAGCAACACAAATTAATACCTTCTGCTTATCTTCATTTACACACAAAATGAAGTGAAAAAAACCACCACTTACTTGCTTTTCCCTTTGTATACTGTAGCATAGGACCCTTCCCCTAGTTTTTCCAGTTTTTCATATGAGTCTGCTTTTCCAAACTTGGGGCTTGTAGGCTAAACAAAACAAAAAAAGATGACCTTTCAGCATGTATTGTACTCACAACATTAACTGCTTTGATTCAGCCTTTAGAGACTAAGCGTCATTATCAAAACTCATAAACATGCATGTTTTCAGCAGCCAATAATGAAAAAAAATTAATAGCAGAGGTAACGAAACAATATACTAGGCTACTCACATAAAACATCATTCAACACCCCACATGGTGGTTGTCAATATAAACCATACACTTACATCACTGGAATTATCAAAAAGATTTTGTTCTTAATCAAAAGACATTTCTGCTTTATTTTTCACCTACATCACTTCATACAGGGAAAAAGATCATTAACAACTAAGCCATCTTGTCTTTGTTAAGAGATCTAAGCAACAGTCTTAGTCTGCCCTACAAAAATCAGATTAAAAGAGCTGTTTAATTTTATTTTTTTTTATTTTTTATTTTTAGGTTAAAGGACCCAAAAACATTGCTCTAAGTAGTCAATGCTCTGGTACATCAACCATTGCTCAGACAGCGGTCAAAACAGTACAGGAAAGTATCTTTAATCAGAGTATCTTGATTCTGAATTATGTTTACAGTCTTCAGATTGTGGATATAATCACACCATACTTTTAATGGCAGGTATACACAGCATAGTTGAATAAAGTCCTGTAGCCTTAATATCTGCAGCCCAAGTGAGGGGTCTAAAAATGAACCAAGCTAAGCAATGACTCTTGCTCAACGGACCAGATAGCTCAGCGGGCCTTTGCAACAGACTGGTACTTGCCCTACTTTTATACA
The DNA here is from genome assembly GCF_000690535.1 of Cariama cristata. NCBI lineage: Eukaryota > Metazoa > Chordata > Aves > Cariamiformes > Cariamidae > Cariama > Cariama cristata. The sequence continues at coordinate 59,871 of NW_009623858.1, forward strand.
GTCCTAACAGAGAACACCACAATGCTACAAAACCAGAAATTCACTTGACATGAAAACTTTCCAATTAAGTTCTTGGAAAATGTTTAAGTTTTTTGAAGTGCATCACATTTTCCCAAATGTCCCCATTTTCCAGTTGTCTGGAAGGAATGGGCTTTTTATTTTTCCACCAAGACCAGAAGGACACTGCAAAAAACTGACCTGCAGCTGCCCTTAGCATTATCTACATATATTTTAGACTGTAGTGCTCAGATGTCCTGTACCTAGACCAACCAAAGGAGTATAGAGCAGAAACTTTGGAGGGTCAGCACTGATGCTCAAATCACTTACAGGGACTGTTTGGTTAGTACTCTGGTTATAACACTACAAAGAAAAGCAGTCAAGCAAATCCAGCAAGTTTAGGGTTGAATTCAACTGAGAGAGACTAAACCTTGCACAGCTGCACCCAGTGTACACTCACATTTAGGATCTTAGGCCTGATTTACAAAAAGTACTCAAGTTTCAGTTTTTTTGAAAGGAAAAAAACATTACAGTACAGGACACATCTGTGTCTAAATTCCTTTAAAACCATGGCTGAAAGTTTTAAATCAACTGAGCATAAAATTTCCTTCTATTTAAACAGACAAGAGCATCACAGGTAAGATGACTTGGTACCTCATACCTCTCCACTACACCCAATTAACCATTAGCCAGAAAATGAAAAAATTCTCTTCACTCAACTATACTACATTTGCTCTGAGCCAAAATTCTTGCACTTTGGCATATATACACCTCTTTTGAGACTAACATCCCAGCTTTCTGTTGAATGGTATCAGGATATACACATATATGTTTGCAAAATTGAGCCCTTTCATCTCCCTCTAATACACAGAACAACCTATTATTTTGCTATCCAATTCCTAAATATTAATAGACTGATGAAAATTTGTCATATGGGAACTCTCAGATCTTTTTCCTGTTACATTATTTGGAACACTTCATTATAGATAAGGCAGTAATATTCTCAGTTCCCAATCTGTGTTCATTCTGCCTGGTTAGAAATTAATTTTTTTCTTTTTTTTTAATCACAGTTTTATTACAGATGTTACTAATAGAGGTGATGAAAATATTTATTTAAGTAGCCTTCTCATTTAAGTATCCAATAAAGGACTAATGCAACACTACAAAACTATAGAAAAAAAGTGTTTAGATGTTTAAGTGTCTCCCATATAATGAAGAGAGATAGCAAAGTATTTCCCAAATTACAGGCTGCAGTAAAGACACAGTGAGTAGTTTTGTTTGAAGAGGAAATGCTGCCCTAGTTAACAGTGAATAATTCACTGTTGGTTTCCTCATAACGAGGAATAAAAAGGACAGGGTTTATACACGTGTTTCACATCCATTCTTATTTTCACACTGAGATTTACTTTTATTTTATACCACTGGAAACCATAATATAAAGGTCACAACAACTTGTAATGCCTTAAGATCTTGATAGGAAACAGGATGCCTTTAATCCATTACCACACAGTAAATCATCAACAGTGATTATTCCTACAACCTCAAGCTCATTGCACCATACTCCGGCTGCCAGCAGCACAGATTTAAGGTCATGCCTTTTGACTCATTCTCCTCCTGGAAGCCGCTGCATCCTAACCAACAACGGGCAAAACATTAAAAGCTCGTATTGGCGGGACTGGGAAGAGAGCTCACCCTAATCATACAAAAGAGGTGCTGGTTTCAATTGTCTTGTCCTCAGGGGCAACACCACGCAGTGCCCCAGGGCTCAGCTCTGCAGCAGTAGGGCTGACCTGCCACCCTCCCCAAGCAGCCCAAATCACTTGTCCACTGCCTGCTCATGTTGGGTAAGACCAGAGCAGAAACAATCAGAAAACCAACCTGTTACCCACCACCTGTCCCATACCCAGTAAAACCACGTGGCTGATACCCTCCTCTCTCCAGGTTACAGCACCAGGTTACCGCAGCGGAGCTCAGCTCTATTCCAACTGGGTCACCAGATGGGATTGCCCATGTTCTCACACTATTAGATCTTCCTTTGGGAAAATGGACATTACTTTTTCCTTGCATTTGTAATCTTAGGCTTACAGTTTTTGAAGGTATCTGGTGTAGAAAAGCACTTCAGAAGATTTTACCAAAAAAATTTTTAATACTTTCTCAGGCAGTAGAAGACTTTGGAAACTAATTTGCATGGTATTTCTTAACAAAACACCAAGACAGATCTCACTGAGCACTCAATTATTTTAGAAAATGAAGGAACAAATTTACCATTTCCCCAACCTTTTCACAATTTTTTTTTTAAATTAAGTCCTCCACATTAATTCAAACTTACAATTACAAATTGCTTATGAAATTAAGAAGTTCAGCCATTTCCTACTTTTCCTTTTATTTCTGGATTATAAAAGAGGTGAAGACTGACTGAGATAATGCAAAAATACAAACCTTTCCAAAACTTAAGTTATAAGCTTAAAGGGATCTAAATAAAGGGCTATGGAAGGGATCCAAATAATTTGAAGTTCCATGTGACTGCTGAAAATTATAACCATTTCAGCCGACTTTATTATTGCACTCCCCCTTTCATATAGTTATTTTTCCAGCTTCATGGCCATGAATTTTGTTATTCAGACTTCTCCATATTAGTTTATCTTATTCAACCACTTCTCTTAATAAAAATATGCCTTTTTACAGCAAGATTACGGTACCAATTTTTTTTTATTTTTTTTTTTTTAGCAAATGCTTGTATTAAAATCAAATATAGAAAATTCACTTTCAAGTATAATTTATCCCTTTAAAGTATTTTATTCCTTCCAGTAAAATATATGGGAATACATATACATAGAGATTTGTGTTTGCTGAGTCACAAGAGTCCCATATTCTGCCTAGGGTGTGGTTGACTGAAATATAGTGAGTGAGACATATCCAGAGCACGTCAGAGGTACCAGTGCTTGCATCAGCTACTGACTTATCTCACAAGCAGCAGACTCACAAGAAGTTCCCTTGTACTTAGAAAGCTGGTGCAATCCTCGAATTTGACCCAGACAAGATTTCTCAACAGAAAAGAGTACTAATTTTAGCTGAATTTCAGCTAATTATAGCTGAATGCACATATTTTGATAAATGTTTGTTCAAAGCTACTTTTTGAAGATCTAACAGTACAATACTTGTATCACTACAAATTTCCCTTTCTTCTCACTCCTCCTTACCGCTTTTCAACCCTCTAAGACATTGACATAGAATCAGAGAATCGTTTAGGTTGGAAACGACCTGTAAGATCATCAAGTCCAACTGTAAACCCCACACTGACAAGTCCACCACTACATCATGGCCCTAAGTGCCACATCTACACATCTTTTAAACCCCTCCACGGCTGTGTGGCTCCACCACTTCCCTGGGCAGCCTGTTCCAGTACTTGACAACCCTTCCAGTGAAGAAATTCTTCCTAATATCCAATCTAAACCTCTCCTGTTGCAACTTAAGGCTGTTTCCTCTTGTCCTATCACTCATTACTTGGGAGAAGAGACTGACCCCCACCTCGCTACACCCTCCTTTCAGGTCGTTGTAGAGAGCAATCAGGTCTCCCCTCAGACTCCTCTTCTCCAAGCTGAACAACCCCAGCTCCCTCAGTCGCTCCCCATCAGACTTGTGCTCCAGGCCCTTCACCACCTTCGTCGCCCTTCTCTGGACTCACTCCAGCACCTCAAGGTCTTTCTTGTAGTGAGGGGCCCAAAACTGAACACAGCACTCGAGGTGCGGCCTCACCAGTGCCCAGTACAGGGGGATGATCACTTCCCTGGTCCTGCTGGCCACACTATTTCTGATACAGGCCAGGATGCCATTGGCCTTCTTGGCCACCTGGGCACACTGCTGGCTCATGTTCAGCCAGCTGTCAACCAAAATATGTCATGACATAATGTGACTGTGACAAAAGGACAATCTTTGCCATGTCTGAAAACTGGTTATTTACTGAATGTGTACATTTTTTGTTTAGTTAATTAAAGCCTTGAAATCTTTTCTACTAAAACGTTATCATTATTTGTTGGATATATATGCCAAAGGGAGATCTCCTCCCTTTGGCCACACAGACTTGTATATACTGAACATCAATGGGACTACTTAGGTGTAAAGAAGCCTGTTGCTCAGTGTTAGAGCTTTGTTTTTGCTACAAAAAAAGAACTTTCAAAGCTAAGAAAAAAATAAAACACAGGTGCATGTGTGACCAAGACTGAACTATTTCATGGGCCAAAAGTTAAATAGCTAGTAAATAACCAGTCAGCAAGAAATTGATACAACTGGAAAAATCACCAAAAAGTGAATTTTCATGCTAGGGAAAAATCTTCCAGAGAATTTAAACAGGAAAGATAGATGAAAGATAGAAGGGAGTAAAAGTCCTCATGCCTCTGAAGAATTGAACATAGTTCCCAGTCACTGTGAAAGTCAGCACAGGTTGTGGCAGATCATGTTATACCCAAGAAGACATTGGCAACTGAAGTGCAGAACAGTGCGCATCTTTCCCTTTAGGAAACCCACTGGGAGTTTTACTTGTTTGCCTTTATGCTTCACTTTCCTCGAAAATAGCTTCCATTAAGATAGTTTTCTTATTATTAGTCCACATTTTTCCCAGTGGAAGATTAGTCTAAGAGCATCACTGAGCATGAGGAGTGAGCATCTTTAGCAGCACGGTTTACAGTAACCAAGATTAGATATTTTTTCCATTCTGGTTAAGGAAGTACAGATCATAGTAACAAGGATGGAAAGAGTACGCCAAAATGTTGAATACAGAAATAGAAGAAGCTAGTATTTCAAACTGATGAGAGAGTACCAAAAGTAACAGAGAGAAAAAGAAATGAGAGGAAACTGTCTTTTCTGACCAGGTCATTTCAAATAGCCATTTCATTGATACAGACTGTAGGAGGGATAACAGGTTTAATCCAAGATCTTGCAGTATGAGTCCTTGCACTGCATTGTTATGTGAATACCTCTCTTGGAAATTTTCAAAATCTATGTAGTAAAGCAAGCTTTAATGGAAAATTACACTGAAAATCACCTGACTATTCTTACAGAAGCTGTGTGGGTTATGTTCTCATGCATTTTTCATAACTGCAAAACAGCTTGTGAATGTCACACTTAACCGTCACACTCCTGAGCCTAAGTTTTAAATAGACCTTTTTTTTTTTTTTTAAACTGCAGGATATTAAACTTCAATATAAAACTATCCTCAAGGGAAAAATATTATGTTCACAGTACCACTGTAAATTATTGAAAATCAAAACTAAAGATCTTTTTTGTTATATGCTTCAAAAGACATAAATTCATTGCTAGAAAAACTTGAAAGAAAAAGGTAAGTCAAAAGGCTTAACCGAGATTAAATCACAAGAATGGAAGACTATTAATTTGTTGTCTTTGACATAACAGTAAAACCTCTTTCACGAAACCATATGCAAGTTTCACACTAATTTCAGGTTGTATCCAACCTACAATAACAGGCCAATTTGATCACTTTTTTTTCTTTTTGTTTAGACCCTTGCAGGTTGGACTGTTTTCTAGGGCAACGTTCAAGGGACACAAATATGTTCAAGAATCCAAATTGAGCCTTTATCTCAGCTCTTCCACTACCTGATCCCATCCCGTTGCTTGAATCTTTCTAACCCTTTAACACGCAGCCATAAATTAAGAGCAACCTGAGCAGAAGCAACCAGAGAGCTCTCTATGAAAGGGCTGGATGCAGTTTTTAAAGCTGTTTGCTTGTTCTCCAGGCTATTAAAGCACAGGAGTTGGACCAACTGCCACATTTTATCTGCCTTATCATCTAGAGAGTATCCCCCCGGTTAAGGATTATTAAAGCTTCCCTTGTGCCGGAAAAGAAAAATCTGCTCTCTACAACAAACTCTGAAATTATCTTACTTCAATAAAAAGTATCACCAGGAAGGATGCAGTTACCCTAGTAATTAAGGTTCCTAAAACTGGAGAAGGTTGCATACACCTGAAGAGGGCGACAGGCAAGAATGGCACACCAGGTGTGTAGGCAGACGGAAATGATGCCTAACTTTTAGACAAAATTCTGACTTTAGGGTCTGCTTTAAAGTCAGATTTCTTATGCAACTGATTTACAACATGTTAACAGGATCAGTTCATGCTTTTTGCTTGCACTTTTTTGGAAGGAAGTTGCATATAACAGGACTGAAAATTAATAGAAGTTACAGAAGCAGAAGAGAGGCTGCTCTCCCAAAAAGAGTACAGAGTCAATGCAGTAAAGCATTGCTTATCCAATTATTTTTATCTGAACGAATTTTTTACATTTATGCGAGTTGGTAGAAGATTAGTATTTTGCTGCATTTAGTTTTTAAAAAGTAACTGAAAGGTAGTGCAAATACCTTAGCATGACATTTGAACTCATTGCCATAGATCGTAAGCCATTCAAAGAGAACAAACTGATGTGTATCACTATGTAACTAGATCTTGACCAGATGGCTAATGTATAAAACTTACAATATACTATTTACATATTGTGCAAAAGTACTATTTTAGTGTATATAATGTATACACTGAATACAATAAAACTTCCCCTTGCACTGGAGAAAAATTAATAAGGCCACATGTCTAAAGAGCATGGATTGCAAATAAAACTTTCAGAGAATTAGAATCAAACCATCTTCCAAAGTCAGTGTTATTTTGGGAAGAGTGGAATGTGTTTGGTTTTGAGTTGTGCTTTTTTTATTTTGTCCAGTTTATTTTGTAGTTTTACCATTTCTTAAGTCACGGAGAAAAGAAAAGCAAGTTTCTTCCCTTGGTAGCCAAAAGACTCAGCAAAAGATTTTTAGAAAGACAGATACAGACAGATAGATAAGTACACACAACTATAGCTACATGTATATAATTTATATATCTGTGTATATACACACATATATTGAGTTGGACTGGACCAGAGAAAATGTTTGTCAAGTTCCCTTCTTCTAACAGTGGCCGACAGGTGATGCACAGGTAGGTAAACACTGACTTCACTACCTGCAATGTGAATACTAACATTATTCTGATGTGATAAAAGGCTAAGTCTGTTCTGCTGGAAATTTCATTCCATAGTAACATCCAATTTCAATCAGCTTAAACAGTTTGGAAATCACACTCAGATACTTTCTTATGTTTAAAAGAAGGGGGGAAGAAAATGCAATGCAACTGTTTTACATAATGAACACATAAATATCAGGTGGAAAGACTCTTAAGTGTAAAAATGAAGTTTGTCTTATAAGAACAAAAAACCAAGATGTTAACTTCTGTCTGTATGCTACTGCAGTAACACCTCAGGATTTCTACCAGGTTGCAATGAGATAGAAAATTACTTCATGTTCAAGAGCAAATATTTTCCAAGTGACAATCTGTGGGCAGGAAAACAGAGATCCAGCTTTCCCAAGCTTGTGTGTGCATCATCTTTCTCATCACAAGGTGCAGAGCATTTCAAAGGTACGGAAAACACAAAATGGGTAACATGCCACCTGCAGAGTATTATTTAGTGACCTTCACCAAACACTGAAGCTGATACCTGCCAGAGAGCTGATAAAGCCTCTGAAACTAATCAAACCAGAAGTTAATGCACCAGGGCATTATAAACAAGGTCTTTCAGGTCGCATCTTGAAAAACATTCTTTCCAAGACAAATAAAGAACTTTCACCGGAGCAGGAGCAGTGATATGGAGACTGCAAGCCTCAGCCTTGTACCTTCTGTAAGACATCACTTCCCTGATGGCTACAGAGGACTTCAAATGATGAAACGGAAGAGAATAAACGGAAGCCTCTCTAATTCAGTTCCTCTACTAATCCAGAATAGAAAGTGCAAATTGAAGGTAGTATACAGTTATCAGTGTATCTTAAAATAAAGCTTACAGAAAGCAGAGCCAAAACTGAAACACAACTACACAACTGTAGCCAGTACAACCCAGAAGGCACAGCATGCTCAAGAACATTTACAGAAACTGAAATGCCCATGCAGACTGGTATAATCTATACAGCAGAAGAATTTCCAGAGAATCAACTATTAACTCAATAAGGGAGAACATGTAGCAGTCCTCTGACATGGAATAAAAAGAAGTAATGATCAGAAGAGGAAGTAGCAAGGGCATCCGCTACACAACATCAGCACTAGAAAAAAATGAAACCCAAAACTCTTCATCAATTCAAGTGTAATTCAAAAACAGAGAATGACAAATTCCTGCAACTAACCACACAGACATATGCTCGATGAAATGTGCATCAGGACATCTCCTGCCTGAGGCAATGTATGCAGGCTCTGGGGGAAGGGAAGAGGCTTGATTGTATCTTTGCCTTGGACGTCTGAGCTTAGATCTGCCAGGCAGGACCAGGTGTGATCTGGGATCAGTAGAGGGCTAACATCACCTTTTGCTGTGAAGTTCTGCTCTTCTCTCTTCATTGGCATCAACGTTGACATTATTCCGCAAGTTATTGCTTGCCAGGTGCTCTTTGGATCACTCCTTGTAAGGAAGAATCAAGAACAACTAACCTCCAAGCACAAGGAAGAACGGAGTTCACCAAACAGAGCTATAAAAACCAGGGAGAATTACAGGAAGTTGAGAAATGAGAACCGTATTTCAGGAAATTCCTATGCAACTACTTTAACACGAGACGTCCCCAGCAAGTCTGTGTGAGTCAGCATAGGAGAAAATTACCAAAACTGTATGTTTAGCTAGGGCTCTAACCAGCAGCACAGTAGCAGAGGAAGCATTAACGTCACTTATATAAGAAAATACTTGGATGATAGGAGACTGCATGGAGGCAGTAGAGTACCAGCCCTCTGGAAAAGAACAAGGAGCCAATAATACAGTTTCAAAAAAAGTCTGCTTCAAAATTCTGGAAGCAAAGCAAATAAAACCCTTCAGTTTTAATAGAAAAGAAGTACATAAAGCATTAACAGAAATTAGTAATTATTTCTAAGAGGAACAAGATGAGAACAGCAGAGGTGGGGAATGAGTTAATACCACGAAAAAAACTTAAGGAAAGGCTTTCAAAAAAAGTCATTTAAATTGACAGTTGCGATGTTAAACAATAATCAGGCATCACGCACAAGTAAACATGGTGCAAACCACTCCATCCATCCTTAAAGACTGTAAAAGTTTTATGGGAAGAACTTGTTACAGACTCATCTGGAACACGCTGGAGACATCTTTGGCAGCAGCTATATAATGCCAGGTGATGATGAAAAAGCAAACTTGTTTTTGCTACAGATGGTTACATTTTAAAATGTAACCTTTTCTAAAAGGACAGTCCCCTGGAGGCATGACATCTTATCCGTTAAATTCACATGGGTTAAACAAAGCTCATCTGCAGAAAATGAATCTCTGTCATTTCTTCTTAGAAGTCTGATAGGATTCAGTCAAACTTCTGTAGGGAGGACAGAAGATATCCAGAAGACAGAGCAAAACAAAAAAAAAGAAAGAAAAGAAAAAAGAAGAGGCAATCAGCCTTCGAAATTATTTCATATGAACTAAGATAATTGTTACATCCATTCTGCTTAGATCTGTAGTCTTCAACTCAAAGGTCACATTATTATGGATTTTTCTTGCCAAAGCATAACAGAAATAGTTTTTCAATAATTTTGAAGGTCTTTTGGGGGAAATCCGTTCTGGGCATTATTCATGAAAGATATGACATTTTATTTATCTAGTTTCTTTCAAAATACTTGAGAACAAAATAACAATGATGATGTGTTGCCAAACCATTCTCAGTTGTTTCTCTCTCCTCTCTCTCTCTCTCACACACACAGAGTTTCTGACATGGAAATAAATGTTATTTTTACTACTTGATTTTAAAAAGAGAATTTTAAAATGTAAACAAAATCTGTCCAATCTGATCTGTTTCTCTAAAACCTAAATCTAAAAATCAAAAAGGCAATTCATGTGGTTTCCTAAATTTCATGGGAAAGAATTTCTCTTCACAAGTAAGCAAGCCTCTGCAAAATTTGCAACATAAACATTATAGCAGCTGTAATGTCATACCAGTATCAGGAGACAAAAATGCTTAGAAATCCCGTAAGATACCCTAGCTAATATCTGAGAGGAATTTCAAAATACATTCCTTTTCAAGTTCTATTTTCTTATTCTACTTTATACATAACACTACAAATATATATGGGAAACATCTTTAACAGCAGCCATGAGCTTTTTGTTTTGTTTCCAAGTAATCAAATCCTTCTTAAGCAAGAAAACATTAATCTGGTGTTATTAATTCCACCATTTGTTACACACGCAGGTGTCAGGACTGTGCACTTACAGAGCTGGGGCTGGAGTGCCGCCTGACTTTAGGTGATTCCTTCCCTGCAGATGAAGTTTTGAAGTTAATGCAAGCATTGTTCTCCGAATGAACCCTCTTCACTTGATTAGTTGGTTTCTCAAATGGATCAAAACTACTCTGCGTTCTCTGAACCCGGACTTTTTTATCCTCAGGAATTGTGTCCAGAGGTTTGATCACTGAATCCATTCCCTGGCAGTTCCGTGTAGACATCTTTGTGACACATATCTGAAAGGGAAAAACAGCATTCGTTGACTCTAACAGGTTTAAAGTCTGTGTCAATCCATACATCAAGCCAGCATTAAACAAGGCACTGGATTTCATAAGAATTCATTTCCTATTTCTACATTAAAATTGCAAACGACACATGCATTTTACATAGGGATGAATTTTACATAGGGGACATACACCACAGTCGTAACAATAAAAAGCCTATCTTTGTACAGTGTACTACAAGATCCTGGGGAAAAAAAAGAAAATCAAAAGAGGAACATACATAAAATTTATACACTTGCGTTTTCTTGTATAATGTGTTCTTTGTAACAATGCCACTTCACTTCTTTTGCCAATCTAGCCACCAATATCCACAAGCAGTATTGATTTCCATTTGTTTAAAATTAGATGAGACTAAACTTAAATAAATGACAGTAGTTTGTGTGTGCACTTCAGTGTTTGCCTGCCAAAGACCCAATACCGGTATATTATTGTATTTTTAAATAATGCTTATACAATGTTGTTATTATTATCACCATATGTCTCAGAAAATCAAATCAGTAAATCAATTCCCAGGCACTGAAACGTGAGACTGCAGCTTAATGGCATGCTAAAGTAAAGAAGTTCAATTCTTTGTTATTGTGAAGTATGACTCTGCCAAGCCCCAAAGACTGCAACTTGCTGCTTCAGCTACCAAAATACACTACTGCTAGTTCAAAAGAACAAAATGAGCAGAACAGCGAGTTTAGATACTCCAGTCATGTACATTTGTGTTTTTAATTTTAATACATTCCAACATATAAGACTTTTTTTTAAAATCACACAGTTGGTGGGGGTTTGTATTTGAGGCTCCAGCTTCTGTTTTCACCCATAAGATACTCGACTTTTACTTGAGAACAAAATAAATAATTTTAGCTTTCAGGATACAGGGAAAAGTTAAGAAGTTTTACGCAAGCAGACACAAGAGGGTCCTTAAATCCTAAGGCAAATCCAAAGAATCTACAATGCACTTTTTTCATTATACTTGCAAGTATTTAAGGATAGACAGTGTTCATTTGCTGTCAAGTATACTGTTCACACACACACAATTAAAGAATATTAATGTTGCATTCAAGCACCAACAATCTAAGCATTTTTGAAAACTTGCTGTCATAAAATACTTAACATCAAAAAAATAAAAATAAATAATTACCATTACCATTTAATCAGGACTCTTCCCCCATAACCCAAAGTGTCTCCAATACAAACTTCTCCAATAAATCATTTTTTGCCATTTCCCCAGAGGAATTCTGTGCCTTGAAATCCAACTTACTTGAATTGTTTCTAGAAATACTGGGTGGCTATACTTTTCTGGTTTTATGTTTTGTGGTTTTGATGACCCACTGTAACAGTAGATCAAAGATTTTTTTTGTACATTAAAATTTTAAGTATTTGTGGTTTTGATGACCCACTGTAACAGCAGATCAAAGATTTTTTTTGTACATTAAAATTTTAAGTACATTTCCTGCACAGTGCCATCTGGCCAAACGATCATACACCAGGTCAACTCTAATGAAGGACATTATTAGCATTACAAACCAGATTTTACAAGGGTTCACATTTCTCCTCATTAAAGTGGCTTCTCCAAGACTAAAACTTAACCAAGTTTTAAATGAGAAAAGGAACAGCCCCCTGTCATTCCAAATGATAATTCCCTCTCAGGCCAAAATTAAGGCAATTATGTAATTTTGGTCTATTACTTCAGAGAGAAAAGATAAAGAGCTGCTGCAGAAAGAATTTTTAATTAGCCTTCTTGTAAAATTAATCAGCTTCTTTTCCCTAAAACAACTTATATGCACAAACACGCACCCACATACTTTCCACTGTCCTCTCCAGATCCGTGTTCTTGCGATGCTTGTTACCAACAAAGATTTTTTAACATAATGTAAACTGAAATTACTACTAAAATAGCAGCGCTTCCATTTTGCTCAATTCACATGGATGCAAATAAACCAGCAAGTATTCCTCAGCCTATGAAATCCTATGATCTACAAAACAGGGGCAGGAGACAGGGAGGAAAGGTTCAAAAGCTGTACTTGCCTTCCTTTCAAATTACCAAAGGCCACCTGTAGCCAATTAAAATGTTTGGAATCCACAGCAATAAACATACTATAGATAATAATGTCATGAATGCTGCTTCTAGTTTCTTTTTCCACTGGAAAATCTCCATGTCTCGCTCTAACACAGGCCAAAGAAGCATTGCATTAAAAGAAAAAAAAAGAAGCAAGACATCTGTTACTATTCATTGTCTCTACTGGAAGCAGGAATAGTTTGGAAATAGATATTGAAGGCAGACACTTTAACCTTCAGGTCACTTGACAGAATGTGGAATAGGATAAAAATCCTCACAGTCACCTTCTAATAGCCAGCTTCAAACTTGCGAATGACTAAAACCAAGATGTACAACAACCAGCCCCCCGCTCAGAAGCCAAACACCTCAGTGGATGCACAGGCTGAACACCAGTGTCACCAGTGGGAAAAACTGAGGACCTCAGAGAAGTGCAAAGGCAGGGGCTGCTCCCCGTGCTCCTCTGCCTGCTCTGCAACTGCAGCGCTTCTCCTGCCAGCGCTGGCAAGGGGTTTCATTCAGCACTGTGCTCTCACCTGTATCAGTATTTCCCTAGCAGAAACAAAACATTCTCTCCAAGTGACCACTGACCATAGCCCACTGTGAAGCCAACAGAGCTGAGCTTATGCTGTTGTTGAACAGTACACATTATCAATCCACCTACCCTGCCTATAAATCTCCGAAGAGAAACAATATTTAAGGTGTTGTTTCACATTCTGTCATTGACAGGCCAAGTCCAGCTTCACGCTGAAACTCTGCTCTGCGAAATCTGAAAGCAGCAGGTCTAAAATATCAGTATTGAGCACTGGCTATAACTTCAAAATTGCACAGCTTAAGGTTACAATAAACTCATTGGTAATTTCAGGTTTCCTTCCATCAGCAAGAGCTAAGCTACCACAATAACCTTGCTTTTGCCACTGGGCAGCGGGAACACTGACCTGCCACTCCTGTGCTCCAGCTAACGACAGAATTTATTCTACAGTGACTTATCATGCAAAAAAGCAACCGTGTACTCAGCAAGACTGATGCATAACATATTTTGGAGATGTTCCTGTGCATACAAATGATCTTAAATCTCACCAGCATGGCCAGATCGCTTTTAGGAACAGTAAAGGTTTGAATTTTTCTATCACACTGATTCAGCCTTTTAAGTATCATTTCTCCCTTGTACTGCATAACAAAAGTGATTCTTATAAATTTCAGCCTCTCAAATGATATATACAAATACTTAGCAACAGAAGCTTTTAGACCTGTAAACCACTGTTTACCACCTGGTAGTTCTTTGCTGGTAGTCAGGAGAAGCCTAACCCACCCTCCTATTTCCAGCTTTCTTTTTGTGTAAGAGAGTAAGGATCATTATCCACTTAAAAGCATAACATCTGTCACAAAGGACACAGGTTCCTTTTCAGCCTCTTTTAGATGCTCGCATGTGATCCTCTGGGCTAGTCAGAACTTCCCTCTGAGTCCATTTTGCCATTTGTAACGTGGGACCTTTTTTTTTATCCCATTTCATCTTTTTATCTATATAAGCCATAGGTTCTTCAGAGTGGGGACTATTCTTTTACTAGCACCTACAAGCAGAACAACCCTCATGCACGCTAATGAAGATGACAATCCAGAAAGTAGTGGAAACTATCTCTTGCCAGTGCAGCCTCAAAACTGGATGATTTTGTCGAGTATCTGCTTTAGCTACAGTTAACAGAATAAAAACAAAGTTAAACATGACATATCGGAAGTCAATCTAGATGATTCATCACCCCTTCTTGCTCTTGCTCTATAAATCTATGTAATGCTGTACTTAAAACAGTGGAGCCAAGACATTCATTGAGATGCTCTAAATGCCACCATAGTCTAAAACTGGTGCTACATGAAGATGTGATTGATGGCACCTTAATATTACAAGTACTTACCTCAAATATATGTAGAGACAATACAGGTGATAACTTGGTTTGTCATACACAACATGACAATTATGCTTTATAAAATGCAATCAAGAGAAAGAGGAGGTAAGAACTTTTCATTATGAATGTGATATCCATTTAAAGAAACTTCTGTCTAGCAAACAGTATGAGCCATTGAGCAGTTTTAATTACTGTTTCTTTAACAAAAGTCATCATACAAGTAAACATTAAGGTTTGTCAACACTTTAAGTGATTCTTTCCCCTTCAGGAGTTACTGCCATGATTTGGTACTTCTCCCACCACAAACCACATTCAAAGTACAACTTTCAGAAGTATAAACTGTTTCAGAAACTATTTGGCTTTTAAAAGTGGTGCAATGAAATCACAGTTATCACTTTCAGAAGAGGTATTTCTGGCAGCAGATCTCATAACTATGGGGAGCAGAGGAATGGGATCTTCGTTTATGCTTTCTGTCTTCTATATAGGAAACAGCATTTTAAAATAGGCCAATCAACTTAATACATTTAACAGCTCTAGATTATTACAAGTGGAACAGCCAATACGTAAAAAAACCCTCCCATGTAAGGATTGTTTGAGCAGACATTACCGTCCTTCCAAACCTTACAGCAGATAGTAAAGGTTCAAGGAAGCCACTGGCCAATTCACCACCTCTGACTTTAGGCATGTTAGCTGGCCCCAGACACGAAACGTGTGGCTGCTTTCTGCCACCTAAGTTCCTGTCTAGCAGGAATCCCCACAGTAGTACCTCAGAGAAGCATGCTGAAAAGCAGATGTTGGCAAACAGCAACAGAGGGGCAGGGACAAGGGGCAGATGATAAAAAAAAAACCCCGAAACAGACATATATTTTCTATGTGGGGAAAAAAGTGAAACAAAACAATGTCAATGGTATGTATGGTATTCACACCAGAGAACTTAACATCTAAGACATTAATTCCCCAAGATTCTGCTTTGGTTCCAAGATAAAAGTCCTGGAAAACCTAAACTAGACTCCAACACCCAATCTCCCTTTGGAAGGAGTCTTGCTCTTCTCCACGGAGAATAGAGTGGTCCTATAGAAACTCATTTTTTGTGTTTGAAATTACTGTTTGGAAAAGGACTTGGAAACTGTCCAGGGACATGGTGTCTTTGTGGGAAAGGATTTAATCTAAAAATAGTAATGACTGTTCCTACCCAGTGAGGTAACAGTATTAGTAGTTGACAGTCCCTGATCCCAGCCTTGGAGAAAAGATGCCTGTCAGCCCAGGTGTGTTCCAACAAAAGCACCTCTCCATGAACATCCTTCCTGTTACATTTCTCACATAAGGATCGTTAACGTTAAATACACAATTGTATTTCCCTGTGTTGTTTCACACTCAGCTGCAAAACAGTACACCAATACAGCAAGTAGTCATCAAAGCAACCACTGGTATCTCATACATTCTCCACCCCCTGATGACTGAAATAAACCCACTCTTTAAATTTGTCCACAATTATTTACTCAGTCTCAACTAAAAAGGTAAGACAAAAAGAGAGATGATGAGACAAAAGTAATTTTGCCACTTAAAACACACAGCACAAATAGCCTCTTTGCAGTCGCCTGAAGAGCTCTTCTCTACTTCTGAAAGAAATAGCAAAGGGAAGATTTACCTAGAAAATCAGAATATTCATGTCAATTCCAATATTACTTGAGCTATCACAGATTCTGGCAACGTAAAGCAAAATAAAAAGAAGCCCCACAAAAGTCAGTGCAGTTTGGTATTAAAAGTTAGAGTTTCTCTGCACATTTTTATTTATTTAAAGTAAAAAGAGGCATCACCACACATCCAGAACATTAAAGAAAGGGCACTTCAAAATTCCTAATCTTAGAACCACAGAAAAGTGTAACATAGTTTATACTTGCAACTGTCTTAGTTGCTGATCAGAATCAGAAGACAATGCATGACAGACAACAAAACAGCTTGGACAGTCTTTTTTTCCTTCTCATCCTATTCAGTCTCCATATCAGTTTGAGAAGATCCCAAAGCTGCCCTAGGATAAACAGGCTTAGTCATCATTACATCAGTAAGGATCACTGGGCTACACATTTCCTACAGCCCCCACCCTAACATTACAGTATTTATCATATCTCAAGACATGATGTCTGCAAACAGCCACATTTTTCCCATAAAGACTACTGCTGAAGTTAAGAGACTGAAATCACAAGAAGTGTATTTTTGCTCCATACGTAAACTCCATAATAAGTGCCATTAAATAAATAAAAATCAGCATAACCATTCATGGAATCATTTCTAAATAAAGATGTCTCTTTGAATCACCTTATATCATTTCAAGCAATATTCCTTAATCTGCATGTGGGATTAATGAAAGAAAAAAAAAAGGTTTATCAGATTTAGTTATTGTCATACAGTTTCAATACAAGATTTTCTTCACTTCATCACTGTCAGCAAAATTAAGAGGTCGCAAACAAACAAGATTCTTAGAATTAAAAGCTGCTGAATTAATTCATTTACTGTTTAAAGTAATATAGCATTTAAAAAGTGAGAGTAATCAGTTAAAACATGTAAGTAATTTATAGTCCTTACAGTTCTTGAATTTTAAAACCAGTCACAAATGTACCCTGAATTAACCATCTGTTATGGTACTTAGTAAAAGATAGGCTGTCCCACATCAGTGGAATTTATTCATATGAATAAAGATATCCTCAATAACAAAGAACAATCAACTTTGGCATGACGGACCAGATATCCTACTACACAGAAGAAAAAAAAACAAGAATGTTTGTTTAGTGTAAAGACATACTACTCTGAAGTTCATCACATCCTTTAGGAAGATGCATTATATTTGGTTTTTAATTCCTACATTTAGCATCCTACAAATATTTGTTTTGGTCATCCAGTACCTATGGACTTATGTAAAATATTAAAAAACTGCCACCCATCTACTATTCTCTGTTGGTCATTGCCATTGTGTACATCCTGGGAAGAAGTGGTTGGTTGCATAAATACCAGAGCAAACATCCAAAATTCTTACTGAAAAATCAGAAGAAAACATCCGAATTCCCTCCATTTGTACCATTCCAAAAGAAGTAGTATGAAAGGATCTGATACAGGGAAACCCAAGATCTAGCACCTACTGAGCGAAAATGAATAAATTACGGAGTGACTTGAGGCAAGGAAGTCACTTAACCTCTCCACAATTCTATTTTTCTGTTCGTAGTAACGATCCTGCCCCTATCACAAGCAGAAACTGAGAGCACTAATTAATTTTGTAAAGCACTTGGGCTTTTTAAAGTGAAATGTTATGAAGGTATAGATTATAGTTTGTAGAGCCAAAGCCCTCTGGAAGGTAGCACAACAATCTCATTATTAGAGAGAATAAGACTTAGTACTTGCATTTAGCTGACAGAAGTATAAATAAAAAATCATAAATAGCCAAGTGACTGCTAACGTAACAGCTGAATTGCTGAGAGCATAAGGTCAGCATTAATTTTCACTGAAAAAAAAAATCCTATCCGGATGCAAGTTTTCATTACATTTCATAAGCATATTATTTTCTATCGTGCCTTGGTACCATGGCAATTGAGAACTACACAAGTCATCTGCAGATTCTGGCAGCACTGGAATTTGACATTTGCTACTTATCAAAAACAATTTGGGAATGTTCTGGAGTATTATAAGCAGCTTTGTTCAAAATAAAAATGCAACTATCTGGAGAATCATCCTCTTAAAACAGTAGAGTCTGTTATAACCACAGGTCTTGTCCGCTTCTTCTCGGCCCAGCTGGTAGCACTCTCCATCTCCTCTGAGAAGAGAAGGTCAGCAAAAGACTGCTGCACCCACATGCAGAAATATGAACAGGCTGAGAAGAGAGTTCAGTTGGTGAGAAACCTACAATACGAGAAAAGATCACGGAAGAACAAGTGATGAGATAAGGGACCGAATAAAATTGTGAAAGGGGAAGTAGAGCATGTAATGCTGCACGACATCACCAGCCAGTTCATACTGGAACTACCAGTGCAATCAGGCCCAAATTTGAAAGAGGTCCCTCAACACTCACCCTTCGCTGTAATCACCAGCACCAGCTCTTTGGTTTGAACATTTGATAGGCACAGCTAAAAAGAGCAGCGAGAGAACTTGAGTAAGATAGAAAAATAAAGGAGGAAAAAATAAAGGACAAGAAATAGAGTAACGGTTACACAAGGAAGGAAGGAAGATGTGAGGAAAAAATTACTATAAAATAGGCATTTCTTTTCCTGCCCTGATAGCCTGTCATTTCTCTCTGGCAACCTCTGGGGGTAACAGGCTCAACTGTGTCCCAGAAGTAAAATTCATATTCTTGGGTATTACTTGTTCAGCTTTATTTGGATACAGAGATTGTTAGCGATGCTAGCCATGAACTAGCAGTTGCAACTGAAAACAGAGCTTGGAGACTGAAAATGGTATTCGGGGATATGGTGTGCTCCTTGCTGTACCTAGCACAAGTTTACTCGTACGTCTCCCACAGCCCACCTCAAAGGCACTCTCCAAAAACTGCCGTTTTATTTCTGAAGACGAAGCTGATGTTAAACCAACTGTCTTTGTCATATGGAAGAAGGCAAATACAAAAAGGTCACTGAAGTGCCAGATGGAAGAATTTTTGAACTGGAAGCACTGACATTAATTCTCTGTGTTTGTCTGAAACACTGAACTCAGTGAGCAGATTAAATGTCTGTGCTGAATTGCCAAGTGAGAAACAAGTCACTCTCCCAGAAAGGCCAACTGATCAGACTTGGAGTAGAAATCCCAAGATCATACAAATCTGAAAAGAAGTTCAAACAACTCAATCAAGGAAAAAAAAGTTTTATACTGGAAGTTATTATTTTATACTGGAAGTTATTATGGGCTTACACAACTCTTTGCTCTCACCACCACCCCCCCACCAGACCTGCAACATAGCACATATTTATTCTGCTAAATTGATGCCTAAATATTAGCATAATTACTGAATCAACCACAATGCTGGAGTCAGGAATTACTGCACATGACTGTATGTCCCTTGGACTTGGCAAGGTGGAGCTGAGGTTTTCTAAAATTAGAGGGTTTTTTCTGTTCACAGCACAGCCTAACTTCAGAAAAGTGAATTTTCAGTCCATTAAAGTTGATGTTCGTCTCCTCACAGGGGAAAAAAAAAATCTGATTTTGAAGAGAACCCGGATTAGATTTTAGGTCTATAAAAGCCTACATACGTCCTCAAAGTAAAACTCTGTTCTGTGACAAGAGTCATCAGGAGGAGTCACCTAAGGACAGGGTCTCAGATAAAGGTCATGTAGAAGTCCTGACAGCCTGTAACGTACATGAAAAGAGACAGAAACTCAACAGAGCTGATCTAAAGGGGCGTTTTGCTCTATTTCTGTACTTATCGCCACAATACAGTAACTGTGTTAGTAATACCACCTGGCAAATAAATTCTTCCTTTTACTTGCGCCATGCTCAGGTTTGCCACAAAGTGGTATACAATATGGCATTCCAGCGTTTCCTGCAATTACAACCAGGTTGCTGCTTCTGTTAACTTGGTTCAAGACTTGCTGCATCCAAAAGCAGGAAGGTCGTTCCTCCAATAATCCAAGCAGGAGGTCAGAGAAGCAGATTAGCAGAAGTGTCGGTGTGGGAGAGGTGGCTCCCAGCGCCGGGCACAAGCCAATGACTCCTTGGTAACCAGCAGAGCAGCAGAGAAAGTGTCTGAACATAAACACTCTCCCATGAAATTGTGACAGGTGGTTTCTATACTCTTTTACTTAGTTACCCATTTGTATCTGTTGTCTAGCCTCCTCTGTAACCATATGAACAGCATTTAAAAATAAAGATTAAAAAAATATTTTCAATCCCTTTCCCATATCAGCCTCCTGCTCCAACAGATGGCTACATGTGCTAGGGCAAGTTTACAGAGTTTTCTTTCTGTAAGTGCATTATTAGTAGTTTTGTACGAACATTATATTAAATCTTTCTGAGTTTACAGGTTTATAATTTTATTCTATCCTCCAACACTCCCCTGATCATGAAGCTATCAAAGGCATATCCATAAATGCAGTATGTCTTCCCACTGCCACGTTCAAGTGTGAGAAATCTTGAGAGACTTGACAGCAAAATGCCTATTCTTGCTAAATTCTGAGGCTGCCGGTAATGTCTTTAAGAAAATAAATGGTAAACAACTCCATGCTGTGAAAATATGTTCTACCTAGTTCCTTTAGGCTCCTTTGCCTATCCCTAGCAAGTTCCTTGATTTTTTCACAGTTATCATCAAGTAGTTCTGATGCAAATGAAAATAAGAATTGTTCTCCTAAAAACAGGGATTGCAACAAAAATACTGCTATTGGTCAGATCTAGTCATGCAACTGATCGTATAAGACTCGAGCCCAACTACTCAACTAAGAAGTCAATTAAATTATTTGATCTAGTGAGCCTCAAGCCAGATGAAAGTAATGAGATATGATGAGTTAAAAACTTAATTTATAATTACAATGAACTAGAGAGTTTGTTTCATATTGAAAAGTTAGAAAAAGATAGTTTAAGAACTTAAGACCGATGTTCACATACATGCTGAAGAGCACTTTTCTCATAAAAAGAAAAGAGGAAGGGGACAGTTTACATAATTATCTTTGCAAAATACATGCATTTGCAGGTGGAAAGGTTTTACAACCATTTTTTCAGGTATGATGACAACCTTCATTGCACTGAAGCAGCATGCTGTACGGTCCTTTACAAATCAATTGGAGTCTTACATTATTTTCAGCAGACATTTAAAAAGTGCTTCGCAAGAAATAATTCAAGACTAGAATGGTAAATTATTTTGGTTCTTCTTCCTTCATTCAGACCAATTCCTTCATTTAAAAAAAACCACAAAAATTTACTTAGTTCATTCCCTTCCCTCTTTTCTGCATTTTTTCTTCTTTCCTTTCCTTTCTTCTCTTCCAAAGTCCATTTTTTACTACCTTTAGCAAAAGCTAGAGGAAAAACTAGGTAATGAGAGTTCTTTATTTCATTGTGCTAACGCATTTCAAAGTTTCATACTAGTACCAAGAAAGAAATCTCTCCTGCTCTTAGGTGCTTCCTTCCTGAGGTCAACAACCCTACAGCTTGAGAAATGCAGCTTCCAAGGCAGATCAATGTCAAAAGGAAAGACAAGCTCTCTGAGCAATTCTAGATCTGCTCCCTTACATATTATCTTCCAAACCACTGAATTTGACAAGGTATCCTCTATCAAATCAGCACAGTATAAAGGCATAGACAGAAAAAGAGCTACAACTTTGTCATTATTCTCTTCTGCGAGTACTCTTCAGAGATTTGAATAACCTATATTCCAATTCAGTCTCCCAGAAATCTTAGTAACAGCCATCCAAGACCTTTCTGCCATTGTTTTCTTTCATGGAAGTTTGAGAGTTCAGATGAGGATGACAAGTCTAGCTTCACAAACAATTAAATGAAGAGAGTCCTCATCTGTGTTTGGATCTCATATACACCTGACTTCTTTTTTTTAAACTTTTTTTTTTTCCCCCCTCAGTTAAATAACCTGGTTACAGAATTGTATAAAACTTGAATGAAAAGTCTTAAAGGAATTTTCTAGCAGCTACTGCAGGTTTGTCAGACTTGCAGTAGCACAATAACTTTCAAAGCAAAAAGGTGTAAGGAAGCATAATGAAATTTGCTTCTAAGTACCTAATGTGCTATGCTGAAAAAAAATGGCAGAACCTCTGCAAACATACCATGTCCCACAAGTCAGAATTTTGTGGAGAGGCATAATGAAAATCATAGCATCTAAAGTTATACTGGAGTGTTCTTCATATTCTGAATAACTTTTCTTGCAACAATGTATAAAACTTAAAATGAAGAGGTTTCAAACTGATAGTGAAAAGAGCTCACCATAAGAAGGAGGACTAATTTTATAAGAAGAACTCTCTGAAAAGCACAGAGATAATGCTCAATTTTCAAAAAACTAGGTATTTCAACAGAGAAGTGAAAATCACTGCTGCTGCTTTGATGTGTTCAAGCAAAAACATCTGCTGCAGTAGACTTACAACTGCGCTCAAACCAGTTCTGAAGAAAACGCTGTAACAATACAAAACAGCCAAGCCTTCTGCAGTTGCGGGCAATTTGCACCTCCAAAGCTGTGGGTTCATCTTGAATCACTTTCAACAAACAACAAATCCCAAGAATCAAATTGGTCAAAAAATCACATATATCGTTAAAGTTAGAACATCAGTGAGAAGTCCTCCATCTTCACAGTACATTGTTTCCCATGAAAATATTTCACAAAGCTGACACTGACTGCAGATATTTTGCATGGTTTTTCTTGCACGGCTGCCTACCAGCAGTATAATCACATTTCATAATTACATAATTTTATGTATCTGGACTACTTTGCAAAATACAAGGAATTCCTTGCCAACTTCAAAGTTATGGGTGCTGGTTCCACCGTTTTCCCAGGCAGCAGCAAAACCAACCACCCTCATCAATAAACTGTAGAACTTCCCAAGACAACTTTTCTGCACAACATTAAAATAACATTTCTATAGCTAATATTCATCAACGGAACCCATTTGTTCATTAAAAGACCCACTATTTACAGGGAAGTCTGGGCAAGCATATTTTACACATATTCTCTACAGGTTTAAACACATTTTCTTTGCACTTACACAAAGATTTAATAAACTGGGAGAGGACATATTCAAACGTACTAAGCCTGTAGACTGAAAAGCATCAGAAATGAATTAAATGAAGCTGAGCTTTCACAATACATAAACAGGCATTATACTTTTTTTCTAGTGGTTCTATTTCCTCACTGCTTACTTAGCAACATTTGTTATTCTTCTCTTCAGGTAAGTGGTATACAATTTAATATTAAATTATAAACATCCTACACAGCAAAACTGAAATACAACTAATATGAAATCTCTACAATTTCCAAGATAGAATGATACAGACTAGGTCAAAAGCTTGCTGATACGATGTTTGCTACTAGCTTAGATTACTTTACATTTATATAATGTCTAGCTGAAGTTTATCACAAATCTTTTTCAATCAGAAGCTGCAACAGATCTCCTAGTCAGCAGGATAAGATAGCAAGTTCTACTGTAGCATTAACTAATAATAAATTCTAAAAATTTTTGCAAAACAAAACAATAATCTCTGCCTTTTCACACGATTTCTGACTAGGACACCATCATAAAGTAAGACAATTAACAGATAAAACTGCCTGCTTCTGCGTCCTCCGTGGGCCAGTCCAGAACTGATACAGGAACTTCAGAGAAATCCCATCCACCCAGGAATATGATAAACAAAAGAGTAAGATCACAATACTGCTTCAGTTCACCAGCAATAGAGGGAAAACCCCGAAAATTACTTTTCCAGAGGCAAAATGATCTGTTCATGCTGCTGATTCAAAAATCTTATAATACAACATCACCCCCCTGAATTCAACATCCAGCACTATGCTAAATTGCTATTTCACTACTCGCATTTTGTTAAATTGCTAAATCCAGAATTATACAGAAGCTCATATTAGGGAGTGGAACAGAAGATATCAGTGAAAAATACGCCACACATGAAAGAGATGCATATAATCAATACTTCTGATAAAATACAATACACTTATCTCAAAAGCAAAAAGTAGTCACAGAAAGGTATTTACTGAACTATACCAAAACCCAGAAGTCATCATGTACGTGGAAGAAGCACTTTATGACTGATGGAGCTACTGCTGGGAGAAGTTGTCCTGACATTATTGTTGTGATAATACGATTAAAAAAAAATAAAGTCCTTCAGAGTCTGTTCCTTAACTAGCCAACTTTCCATTCATGTACCTTCCTGTCATGGTACCAAAAGAAAAACCTAATCAAAGATGTTGGAAGTCAGTACGGGCCTACCTAAGGGAACTCAAGATGAGAAAACATAATATTTAACCTGTTCTTCACATATTAAGAACACCAGCTACATTTTTCTTTAGTTCAGAAACAGGCTTTGGAGCACTGGTATCACACAGTCTCTCTGTTGTTTCAAGTAATATTTGCTAGGATACTCTCCTTCATTTCAACATGGTTTGTAAGCTGTAATTATCATTGTACCAGTACCTGAAAGATTTAAGAAAATTTTAACACTAGTATGATCAAACCCAATTTACAAACCACATATAGCACCACCTGACCGCTGACTATTCTTTGCTTGCTGGGACTTCAAAGTCAAGCTCCCAACAAAGCTGACTGGATCTGCTTGGCAGCTCCTGTGACCTTTAAGGGACACATCTACTCTCACATTTATACAGAAGTCACCGAAAACAACAGCCTGAGGCCTCACCTGAACCAGGCCAAGCATTCACACAAGCTCTCGCCCCAGCAAATTCCTACTGACCACGCAAGTCAGGCCAGGACAGCGTACCAAAACCTGCACGAGGCAAAAGCTCAGTGGTAGCTGGCACTGTGCAATGATTTCCCTTAAAGGACAAAATACTCTCTTACCTCCAGCAGCTGGAGCCCAGCAGAGCTGTGTGACTGACTCTCGCAGTGCCCACAGCAGCTACCCCTTGGGACCGATTGGCATACTGATACCGTGGCCTAGTCGCAGGCCCTTTTCATGGTACCAGCCATTTCCTTCTCTCTGGGGGCTCTAGGAGAAAGAAGAATTGCCTGCCTGAGAGAGAGTACCTACTCGGAGGTCAACTTTTTTAATAGTCCACACAAGCTTAGAGCGTGAGGGGAAAAAATGTTAAAAATTGTGTGCATGTGTTTGGTTCTAGGGGGTTTTTTTCTTTGTTTTTGTTTAAGATTTACACACAAAAGAGCCAAAAAGAGATAGTTAGGTGACCATTTTTGCTATAGGACTTCAAAGGCTGGCTAACCTCCTTGCATTAAGATGCGACATTTATGATTTTTAGGCTGCTCAATTCCAATTTTTTAAAGTTCTTTCTATCCGGAGCCAGAGACATGTGGGAGACTACGATAAACATTCACTCCTCAGGTAAGCTCTTACCTCCTGCTGTGACAGACCTCAGCCTCACTACAAAAACTGATCCAAATGGAGAAGATCGTAAATCTTTATAGAGCACTCAACACTAACTGCTTATTAAACTATGTATTTCTTATGTTTCCTATCTTCATTCTTAACTTTTGGCCACATTTTCCACATTATATGTTATCTTCCTCCCCTACTTAATTTGGGATCTGTGTTTAACTAAATATTACCATAGGGAATATTATTTATCAATAAAAAATGCCCAAAACATTATTGATTTCTTAAGCTTAGAAAACTAAAATGGGAGAACTCCAAGAGACAGTAGTAACACAGTGAACAGAGCTGACAGTTTTACATTTGGAGAGAAAAAACACTTGGAGGAAGAAAGCTGGCAGAAGCAACAACTTTCACATATATACATAGATGAAAAAATATCACTAAGGAAAAAACATAACTTAAAATTTGCTCTAAAAGTATCCCGCGTGCCTAAGAGTTTCTGGACTTTCATTCCTTGTATGTGAGCGCAAACACAAATGGTTGGATTACTTCTATGCATTAAACAATAGCAAATGCACTGAAGACTTGCAATTTATTAATAGGTATGATAGTATAAGCAAAGGAAAACTTGCACAAAAAAAATGCTTGCAGCTGAAATAATTATTGTAATAGAAACATTCAAGGTTATTGTTGACCAAAAAAAAAAGCATCTCTACTTTTTGAGACAAAACCATGCAAATTAAGTTTGTACACAGTGTGAAACAGTCCACTTCACAGCACTCACATTGCAGTACACAGTGTCACACATTTAGAAAATATTTTTTTTAAATAGAGAACTGCAGCAAAATAATAATGAAACCTTCAGAAAATAATTGAGATAGGACTAAATCTTTCCCCTTTAATCATATTCAGTGACAAAGAAGAAAAAACCCTTAATTGGCAAGTACAGAAAAAGCAAACATGAATCCCTGTCAAACTAGTTATTTGATCCCACACTGATATACAACTGCTCTCTTCTTGGAGTATAATTCACATACTGCATAAACACGCTCCTCTAGAAATAAAACCTTCTGCTCTTACCCTTAACTAGTAATAGCAAAAACCATACTTCACTCTACCATAGTTGGTTTCCTTTAAATACTAGACCATATGGTGAAATAATTTTTTTGTCCAGTTCCAATGGCTTTCTGTTGAGATTAATCTATGGCTTGATCTACAACTGAAACACACTAGTTGTCAGTTAAGTCATCAAAAATAATTCAAATTATTCCATACAATGGTCACATTCTAATCTTTCTATCTTGTACTAATGATAACTGCTGCTTTTTTCCTCCTCTCTCTCCCTGAACATGCTGCTGCTCTAAGCTTTCATACGTTGAAATATTCCACTAAGATCCAAACCGCTGCCAACACACTCCTACATAAGCATTCAAGAATGACTACTTAAAATGACTACCTCACTTTTTGTTTTATTAAATAAAGACAGCATGCAAGAGAATAAAATAATCACAGAGGTTAACAAGGCAAAAAGATATTCTGACATCCATGACATAGCATGTATTTATAAAGATCATTTATCTTCCAACACTGAACAAATCTGTAACTGATAAATTCAGATTTAGCAAGATGTATAGACTTGTTAGCAGAGATGAAAAAGTGGCTGATCACGTCCTTCACTCACTCGTCCCAGAGGGCGTTCAGCCAAGCATATATAGGAAAAAATTGCCCATACTATCCTCTTAATACAATAATAAATAAGGCTGCTGGAGAGAGAAACACAAAGCTGTACCTAGAGAAGCATTGCTTTTAAGCTTTCCCTTACCTTTTCCCTGATATTTACAAACCACGGGCAGTGCTGCCGAGGAGTCTCACCAGGGTGGCTGCCGAGAGGTCTCATGTAGCGTTCCCAGCTTCCCACCGCCTCCCTCTGCCTGGATTTTAAGCATTCCCAAGAAAACCCACCCTGACATGCACAGAATGAATCCTGCTCAAGTTGGAAGCATGTGATAACTAGGCTTCAGGTTGAAAGAGGAAACCCCAGCACTCAATTAATCCCAGATTAAAACAAGCTCCATCTTACCGTTTTGCTTTGCCCAGATCAGGTTAGATTCACCTGCAACTCTTTGGCATCTCTCTAGCAATGTTAGTGTTTGCAGTCAGGCCAGGCTCATTCAGCAACTGAATTCACAACATCTTTCTGCACTAGCAAGCTGAAATGGTACGGCTGTACTACAGCTAAGAAAGGGGGAAATCTAAAGCAGAAAACAAAGAAATCCCTCAAGACAGGGTAATCCCCATGGAGTAAAATATAAAAGGTACAGATGAGCAGTAAGCGCACAATATTTCTCTGTCTAAATTTCATCAGCAATACCACGCTCTTTCTAAAAAGATTTTTTTTTTTTTGAATATATGATGGACTTGCCTGTGGAGTTCCCAGAAAGGCAGAGTATCCAGGCTCTGCAGCAGTATTGCAGCCAAAGTAACCATGCATATGCTATCTAGGCAATTTACAGCAGTCTTTTTGAAAAGATATTGATTTATAACGTAGCACTGCCTGAACCCAACACAGAGCTGCAGCCAGAATAGCTAATGGTGATTTCATAGGAATCAAGGAAAAAGCCTCAACATTCAATCAAAAGGATGCAACTAATGACTCCCAATCCAATTATGTCCCAGTCCTGAAAGACATCAGCAAGTTCTTGAGCAACAAATGATATTAAAGCAATAATCTATGGACATCTGGAAAGAAGCACTACAAATGCCACTGTCCACTTCTACAGAAACAATAAACATAAAAAAACATTTTAAATGTATTGAGCCAAAATATGAACTCTGAAGTTAATTTTAGGATTGTAAGGATGAAATGTAGTATTTAATTTATGAACACAGACTATGCAAAGCTGTGAGTAAGCAATAGGCACCTATTCCATGCTGGGAAGCCACTGCTGAGCCCAAGCGAGCTTGGGTGAGGTATGAGGGAAAAGAGGGCAGCAGGCGCAAACCCTCAGGGAGGGCTCCTCCAAAAGGGAGGCAGCGAATCTTCTCCATCTCCTACTCCTACAGCAACCCCTGCTGGTCTGTGCTTCAGATGGCTCCTGGCTCCCCAGAAACCTCCTGGGGTTGGGGGAGCAGCAAACAGACTATGCTAGGAGAAGGAACAGTAACATATACATAAGTGAAAACCTCAGGAGAGAAAGAACACAGCTCAACTGAGATGACACCCTGAACATCCAGAAATATATTTCATTTTTATGTAATGAGGACGTGCAATGAACTAGCAGGTGAAACACAGCCCTGGCTCATGCTCCCGGCAGCTCCAGTGACCCAGGACACAAGACGATCGGAAACGGGCTCCCTCACAGAGTCCCGCTTTGAAGAAAGCACGGCATGCTTAAACTCCACACATTCGCTCAAGTCCCACCACAGTCACCAAGACTTAAACATACACTTAAATATTTCTCGACTCAAGGCTCACAGCTGAATCTAGCATCAGCGGCTTCAGTGATGATAAAACTTGAATAGCATGAGCAAATTCCATAAGATGCTCCCAGAATTAAGTAGTACTTATTATTTTTTCCCCTCATCTGTTTCATCACAGGGGCTATTCCAATTTCTTAGCTTGGTTTTTAAGCAGATAGAAGGTTTCACATCTCTGAAAAAAAGATGACTTCTACTCTCTAGGCCAAAATTTTCTTATTGGGTCTCTCAACTGTGGGTGTCCAAAGAAAACATGAAAAAAAGCTTCCAGTTGAAATGATGAGAAAATACATTCAAAACATTTACATTGACATTTTCTTATTCTGTCAACATCAAATTTGTCTGAGGATGAGAGAGAATAGGACAGAAGGATCCTCAGAAAAAAAAAAAAAAAGCTAGTGAGTAAGCACCTGCAGAGACCAATATGTGCCAAAAGACAGGCACCATGTTAAGGGTAAAGTGGTGGACAGTGACAGGGAAAGGAACACAGAAGGCAACCCAGAGAAACAGGGAACTGCATTCCAGAAGCAAGCAAGGTATTTGGCCAAGGCAGGGAGAAAGCAAGCAAGTCAAACAGCCTACAAAGTAACGGGTTCTAACTCCAAGATGACAAACTCTCACATATTTTAAAGTTAATTACTTTCACTGCGTTAAAAAAAAAATAAATCTGCATTTATTGCATTAAAGCCCTTCTTGTTGTCTTTGACATCCCTCAATAGATTCAATTCCAGTTGGGCTTTGGCTTTCTTAACTGCATCTCTGCATGCTTGGAAGATGTCTCTGTATTCCTTCTCATTACTTGTCCCCACTTCCACCTTCTGTATACCTCCTTTTTATGTTTGAGTCTTTTCAGGAAGTCCTTGTTCATCCATGCAGGCTTCCCAGCATTTTTGCCTGACTCCCTACTACTCTTATCCCCCTCCTTCCCCTGTGCTAGCCTCATCCCTTCCCCTACTTCCAACCCCATTTGCAGACTGTGGTTGAACACAACTTGGCTGGAACACAAATACGTGCTCTGCTGCTGCCCATGGTACCACAGACAGGACTGGGAAACCTGGTTGTAAGGCAAAGGCTGTCTAGAATTACAGCTGGAATTGATGGACCACACAAAGTCCCCTGTACCATGGGACTGGTTTGTTTCCCACGGGGGTGGGAGTGGGGGAAACTAAATAAAAGTTTCAATATAATAATAACTTTTTTAAAAGTCAAATACCTATAGGTTTAGGTTTTAAAACTCTGCATGGAAACTAGCTGCAAATATAAGTTTCATACTACCAATACTGTAAGTCATGCCACCACTTTCATCCCAGGTCATACTCCAAAACGCTCTGTGGCATTTGAGAACAATTTCAAACATACAAGGAGGCATCTTTGGAGCTTTTCACGATAATAGTTATACAGTCATCTGCAAATTGCTATCCTTAAAACAGAGGGATTACACAATGTCACAGCTCTGATGGTCAATTAACTAAACATGCAAACCATCATTTATTAATATGGCACAGTGAAAAGAATGCCAGTAGTTACCTTGTGTTCTGTGTGGTCATACTACATATTGCTCAAACAGAACTTATAAGTAATGTCTTATTTCGATTAGTCTACATTAAATCATCTAAGACAGAGGTGTGGAGAGAGGAAGCAAGGGAGAAAAGCAGCTAACTGTTCCCTCCTTTTCAAGAAGTAATAACCACATGCAGTAATTTGTACAAGTACCATATGTCTGTATGAGCTCATTTTCTCCTCATAGAAGAAACTGCATGACTAAAGGAAAGCCACTGCTCCTCAACACGTACCTTTTCATTTTGAGAACTGCAGATTGAATATACAAGGAAAAAGTAAACTCACTTTACAGTTTTGAAAATTTACTCATTTGTGAAAGTCATTTGGACATCTAGCCAGTCACTTCATAAGCCACTGACAATGTTTCATAAAAATTGATTTAACAAGATGTTTAACGAGTTGTATTCAGAAATAGAGTGCTGGATGGGACAATACCTATCCAAGTCCAGTTTACTTCCTTGCTATCACAGGCGATCACAAAATATGACCTCCTCCCTAAACTGTTAAGTCTTGATTTAGTTTGAAGTTAGAATACATACAGCACACAAGACATGACCTTAATAAAACAACCCAGTAGTGACAAAAATGCATTGAATGCAAATAAAGTAATTTTTATCTTAAGATGGCAAGTGAAGCAGTGGATAATATTGCACAATGGAATGTGTGACAAATTATTCCAAGTACAACATGCTGTTAAACTTGCCTCGCAATACCAATATTTGAACTATACCATCTGCATTATCTGGTATGGTGGAACTTCACTTAAAAAGTCACTGTCTGAAATAGAATGCAATGTAACATAGTGCCAATTATTTTTGCAACTTTTAAAACCAAAAAAGAGATTTTAGGGTTTTAGGGACTGATTCCAAATATACTTTACATTACAAAGAATGTTTAAAGTGCGAGTTCAAAGGGAACAACAACAACATGGAGAACACTGTGTAATGATTTTACACATCTGAAAAATACCTCAAATCAGTCCAGATACATTTTCAAGTCAGTGAAAGCAGTCTTTGCATAAAAAAGGTTAATCCAATTACTTTGGACAATTATATTCTTTCTGTGCAATACAAAAACCTAACTCCAACATATCTAGCGAAACCACATCTTCCTGTGAACGCTAATACAGTTACACAGAGATTGTTTTATTTGTTTATTTGTTATTGATACTTCTGTGTTCCTTGCTATGCTGGCAAAGATCTCATAGAAATAAAATAATCCAGACTAAAACACATTGGTGCAATGTATCTATAATAAGAACTTGAATTTGGTCTTTTAACTTGATTTGGGATTTCCTCTTAAGGACAGTGAATACTATCTTCCAAACCTCACTTTTTTCTTCTTTTTTTTTAAGTTCTCAGCTAAAGGTATTGTAGAAGTACTATTCTAAAGAATTCTGTCAGCCTCTAATTATTAGCCAAAAGTATTTAAAAATAAGAAATGCAAAGGCCCGAGGCAGTCAGATCTGCAGTGTGATCAGCAGTTAATATACATAGATACCAGATGCAGAGCTTAGTCAAGGTACGAAATTTTGTAATTATTCTACTTTTAAGAAGACAGCAGATCTGTAGGCTTTTCCACTGGGAGTGGGCATCTAGTTAGATGCAAAATGGGACTCCAATATACCTTACCCCGCAATAATAAAGCATGGTTTGCTATATAAAAATAAACAGTGTTCTCCCAGCCATGTCTCACTCATACTTGCAAAAATAAACCCAACCATTACACACAGACAGAATTCTATCTCAGCTAGTACTGTGTTCACGCCTTTATAATATATTAAAATTACACTGTAAAAAAAATGCCTATCTGGAACAAGTATGAAGCATACACCAACTGTCAAGTAAAATAATCTGCATGTTCTTTGCCTAAATTCCTTATCCCCAACTGAAATACAGTAAGCGATAGCAGAGTCATCTATCTTCAGCATCATACAGTTACATGTGCTGTCAACAGTAGCAACATTTCACTACAGAAATGGAGATATGTTTGTAATACATGAATAAAATTCTAGACAAAAAATGCATCATAATTCCCAAGATTTGTCATGTACCTGTATACACACATAACATCCATGTTCTGGCGCTAAGTCTTAATGTTACTAATACATTGTTTACAAAGCAACACAACCTAGATTACTCAGGAAATAAAAAAGACATTTAACTCAACACCACAAAGAACTCAAGCAGTATAAAATTCAAGCGTATGCACTCTGTCTGGAAGATGATAACAATCTTAGTGGAGTAGCTTTAATTAAACTAACCATCTACTATGACATACAATTCCTAAAACTACATAGCTGTCAATTCCGATATTTGCAATAAAACCAAAAATTATTCTAGCTTATTTGGAAAAGGTAGTAATACTTCTATGACACAAATTTTCATTATGAATACTAGAGACACAGTTTACAAAGTTTTTCTTTAGGGAGAGTTATAAAGAATTAACAATAGCTTTTTAATATCTACCGGTATAAACCCCAGGGAAGAATCTCTGAAAATGTTTCATTTTCAAGTTACATATATTGCTACAGCTGATCTCATACAGGGACAAAGCTCAGTGATATCCCATTTCAAAGTCATCCATGGCATTACAGGTAGGAGAAGAAAGCTTTCTATAAATGAATTAAAACTTAACACAAAAAGATGAGTTCACCTTCATCTCTTTCTCAAGTTTAAATATGTCATGCACTGAAATTCTTGTCTTATTTGAAAGCATCCGATTTTAGCTTCCCTTCGTTTTTACTTTGAGATACTCACATGAAAGGCTTTGTTGTTTTTTTTTTTTATTTCACCTGATTTCTTTCTACATTGCAATGGAAAAAAAAAAATCTCAGGTTTTCTAACTAAAAAAAGATTATGCACAAAATGTAGGCTATTGTGGTTAAAAAAAATAAGCTAAATCAACCTCCACATTCCTATGATGTAGATAAGAAGCTAGAACAGGTTCCATGTTTACAGTGTCCACTTTGAAAAATCCCTATCTATTCTACTCTTCTTGACTAAGCATTGCTCCTTTGAGCCACAATTCCAGTCCTTAAGGCTTCTGCTATCTGCTAAGTTTGCCATACAATGCAAATGGTGAATTCATGTTATGGGAACAGCAACCACCTTCAGATAGGAATAACTGTTGACACCTCTTGCATTGGAACTGAATTACCAACACCAAGTGAAAGACTTCAGCTCACCAGCACTGTTCAGCTGCCTCTATCCCTCCCTTACACACTTGATCAACACGGATAATCAAAATTTCTGGTGAAAAATCCACTGAGGATCACAGCAAAAGATCATGTGATCTATGAATTCAAGTTCCACAGGCCAAGACTCTGGTGTCCTCTGTGGAAAGAGCAGAAGCTATATGGTAATAAGCATCCTACTACTTTATAGCTTTAAGCCATTCTAGACTATGAAGTGATGAAACTCTGAAGACATGCCAAAAATGAGATGATATGGCCAACTACCTTAGGCATCATATAGATTATTTTTAGAAAATTAACAGAACTCTTGAGATTCTCCTCTGTGTCCTCTACAGTATACATAGAAACTACTTTTACAGGATGTCAGACACCTTGAGAAGGTGTTCTTGATTGACTTGAAGCCCAAAATCTAATCTATTTTAAAATTTAATTTATCCTGTATTTTCTCAATGAAAGACAATGATGAGCATTGAGGTGAATATAACTGCTCCATTAAGCAAGGACAACACTTCTGGCACTGAAGGAGGTTGACGGAGTATCTGCAGAAAAGCAAGGACTGTTCTTTAAAAAAGCTGATAAAGTACTGACCTAGAAACCAAGTGAAAAGTTGGGAGATCTTCTTTCACTGGCATTCACAATAAGACGGAACTGAGGGAATGACACAATTATTCTCATCATCATTCTCTCATGTGAGACCTTGAAGTACCCAAATTAGTGAACTCAAGAGGTTTACACGACTGTGCATTTACATGAGGTTTACCTGCATACATCTCCAGTGGAATCCTGGCAGAACAATTTCCATAAGTTCTGGCCTTCCTGAAATTTGGTATCCAAATATCAAACCTGAAGAGGTGGACGGAATCTCGCAAGACACCTTCTCCAGGCAGTTGCTATAAGGAACCCTCTGATTGGTTCTGTTTTCAGAGATATATGCAACTGTTAATAAAAGAATCTCACAACAATGACATTTAATCTTAAATATGGTGTTCTGTGGTGTGAGGTAATTTCAGCAATTATCCCAGGCTCCTTACAAACTTATTACATTTTAACTGGTCAATAACCTGTTTATATTTTTACTCCACAATGTTCGTCTTTGAATTCTGACAAGTGGCAGAAGAACCACCAGCCTAGGAGCCTTGGTACGCTCTGTAGGAAGTACCACTGGCAGGTATCTAAGGTTCTGCTCTTTGTCACAGGAAGTTACTGAGAAATACAAGACGCTATAAAAGCATGTTTTTTACAGCAATCTATAGAAAACGAACCCACAGATTCATCATGTTGAAGAACAAGTAACTGATTCACCACCATCTCAAATGCCTTAATGGATTCAACATATATGATATTAATCAGTCTCTATGGCCGTCATCTTATTATTATGGGGACAGTAACAGACAACAAATGTGTTTATGTCAGGGAAAAAATGCTGAACCAATATAGACTACATGTTCATACAGAATGTACTATAGTAAGGTGTAGAAATCAACCTCCTTTCTTTTGGTTCTGATAAATGGAGATTCAGTTCTCAGCTTTCCCTCTAGAGATGCTACAATCTTTCAGTTATCTGAACAGGTCATCACTGTAGAATAGGTATAAAGCCTTAATTTAAAAAAAAAAATACTTCTTTAATATTAACATAATTGAAAGCTGTCAGAGGAACATACATAGTGATAATCATAAAAGGTGAGAATAAAATTTCATCTAGTCTGTTTCTGAAAGCAACCAAGTTTGTTAGAGGATAAGGACAGACAAATGTGATTGTTCCTCCTATATATCCTTCTAACCACCAGCAGTTGACTTCGTAATTCAAAGATTAAATACAGACCTATCCTTCACAACTTCACAAGGAACTGCACTTTTGAACTCATGTATGCCTTTGGCCTCCAGGTGGTAGAGACTTACACAACACCATGCAGTTAGAAACCACTCCTTCTCTTGAAAACCAAACAAAAAAAATCTCTGATTATTTCTCACTAAGTAGGAACTACAAAGCAGCTAAAGAAATGTTGCACCAGCATAAATTCAGCCTGTGGTCTTACAGGTTACTATCTCATCCTCCCTCAAATCTCTGTTTTACACTCTTAACGGGTCTTAATCTATTACTCTCAACTCAATGGAAGCTATATTGCACTTCTAACTGATCTTTCCTGTCTTCTCTCTCTGCGTCATCTTCTATGTCATTCTTGTTTTGTGATGGCTAACATTTGATATGGTATTTACACAGGCAGGATTTCTGCAATAACATAATGGCAGCTTTGGTTTTGTTCTTTCTTTTTTTATTTTTTTCTGAAGGTTTACTCAATTTTTAGACTACTGCTGAAAACTGAGTCACTATCTTCAAGCTATTATCCAATGACCCTATGATTCTTATCTGGAATAATGTGATTTGTTTAGACTCATCATTACACATGCATAGCTGCAGTTAAATTCTTCATATGCATCAGTTTGTACATATCAGCATGAAATGCCATTATCATTTTATCATCCAAATAGTCTATATTGCAAAATCCTTGAGCAACTTGTGGCAGCTCAACTAAACAACAGCTTTTTTCAATGTGCTAGTTTTTCATTCCTCTTCCATGTCTTTTTCTTCTACATGGAGGGTTAGTTGCCGTTCCCCTCTAAGTCTCAAAAATGGATACTTTACCTGTTCTGTATAGCATACATGACAGATGTGACAAATGTATAAGCATCACGCAAATCACGACTGGAAAATCTGATGATAGCAAAACACCAGGTTAGATGGTGGTGTGGTACGAGATTAAAGAAGTTGCTGACAAAAAATGAAACGGGAACACTCGAGTAACACCTGATTTGGGAATATTGTTGGTTCTCATGATCGAATATGAGAAACAGCTGTGAGAATCGTCTCCCCTCCTTCCAGTTATATTTTTCTAGAAGGCTGCACTACCTAATGGACAAGAGCTTCACTGCAGTCATCCATACCTCTGTTATTTACTAATTAAATTGGCACAGAATGATGCACATCAAAAAGGTGTGTCAAAGCTCAACCTGATGCAACGCTAAGTCAAGTGCTCACAGGAAACAAGCACCAGAACTGCAGGTATTGCACTAATATTTATCTGCTCTTCGGTCAAATACAAAGTGTTGGTTTTGACCTATAGAGCACTTTACCCATTTAGGTCACTAGCCTCCTGCAGACTGCTTTTCTTGTCCTGTTTTATCTCAGTAATTCAGACAAGAGGGCTGCATTCACCTGGGCATTCTCACTGAAGGGCACTTCAGTCCAGAAGCTGATAAAGCTTTAATGCATGTTCAGCAGCTTATCTATTTTCCCAGGACATCCTAGGCAAGAAATAGAAAGCATCTCAGGAGTAGTGAGCTGCTGAAGACATAAAACTTCAGAAAGGTCAAGAGAGAAATGCCTCTTCCTCGTACTATAAAAACTACCTCTACAAAATACAGTTTGTAGTAGCACAGCTACTGCAGCTTACGTGTTCATGGAGCACTCATTCTCACAGAAAATTCCACCTAAATGGTTTTTTCCTTCTCAGACCATCTCTTTCAGCACCTCTGGAGCTGGACCCCATTAGAGTATGTTCTTAAATAGACTGCCTGGAGATCTTCTGCCCCACCATCATCTTGCCAAGTAGAAGAACATGGATTTTTCATGTGACTGAACACACAGTGGCTACAGAGGGCTGGAATGGATTTATACATTGACAGATCTGTTCTATTCAGGTCCAGAGCAAATATGTGGCCTGTCAAGAAAATTCAAGAAGCCTCAAAGGTTCTAATAATTAAAAAAGGAGCAAAATACTAATTTCAGAGGGGAGGAAAGAATTTCCATTATCTTGTTTCAGATATTCAGTAATTTCTTTAATTTTGATAAGAAATTTTAAAGGAAACACACTGTTTCAGTCTAACAAATTCAAATTGCAAATGAAACTTCTCTTGGTTAAATGACATGGAAAAAAATACATTGATTAATCTATCTAGCTTATACCTATCTCTCTTGTATCAAGTTGAAGACTCCCTACCACATGAGGAAAGAGACAAAATTAAGGCCTATGACAAAACAGGTGAATAGTTCCATTGAACTGACAGGCTGAAGGCTGAGAATGGGTATCTTCTTCCACTTCAATCACTGCTACAGGATTTACAGCACCATGTTTCAATCCAGAAAGTCTACAAAATACTGAACATTTACAGTTTTGCATGAGAGCTCTCTGTAGTATTGGGAGTGGGAAGGTGGGCGAGGTGTGTGCTTCTAAACACCAAGAAAACAAACACTTGGACAAGTTAGTCATCATATATCAAAACCACCATACATTGCTTTAATACTTCACTATTTTTGTTTTAGTCATTTCAGAAGGACTGCATATATCAAACTATTTTGCAAGAGAAGAATGATGCAGCCCCACATCTCTCCTGAAGCATGGTTGCCTTGGTGCTCAGACACTTCCTTCCTTCTTCAGAACTCTCACAAGATTAAACCCACTTGCAAAATCCAAGCCTGGTACTATATTTAATTTCTGACTGATTTAGTAGAAGATTGCTATGAAAAGAATTCTTACTGTACCATAAAACAAAGCCAAAACCCCTTAAATCAGTCATCCTTATAATCAAGAGGTCCCATGACTACCTACACCAAGTTAAAATGACAATAATGTATTTTTTCAGATATTTTCTTAAGAGAAATATTACATTCTTTTCTAGAAAGGAATAATAAACTCTTACAAAATGAGGCAGCATGAGCTGTATGGTTCATGGACAAAATTATGCAGCAGTGAACACAATTTCTTCACTATCTGGATGTTAAGAAACTTCTCTTATGAAGTAGAATCACTGATACTTGATTGTTCTGTTATTCTTCCAACCAGTAAGATGGCATCTTAATGACAACTTAAAAATGAAATTAGTGTTACCCTAGCAGCCTAGTCATTAAAATAGGACTCCACTCTGCTAGACTCTTTATAGACAGAGAAGCGAGATGAGCATCCGTGGCCAAGCTGGCCACCTATTCAAGTGAAAGAGAGAGGGAACCCCACCCTTCCTTGCCTTCTGTTTCAGTGGGGAGATTTGGAAACAGAACAGTTGAGAGGTAAGAGGAGAACCGATTAAAAAAAAAGTAGTGATACTATTAAAAAGCCAGGAAGGAAACTTGCAGCAAGATATGTATTTGTTATTTTAGTTATGTGCTCTCAGCCATAACATATCTTTTTTTTCTGTAAAACATAGTTTTCATTTGCAGTCTGAACAATGTAATTGTTGTAACTTTATATAATTGTTTCTCTCACACTATCTAGTGTCTGATATTCAAATAAAGCATTCCGTCTTCAGCCAGGTTGTGCTTGCCCCACATAATGTCAAGTAACAATATGCCTCCCACATAACATTAGGCAATCTTTACTCAGCTTTTAAGGTGTCACCCAAAGAAAAAACAACCCAGCCTTCAAACAGATGTACATGACCAGCAATAGGACATGAGGAAATGGAATGCAGCTGCATCAGAGGAAGTTCAAATTGCACATTAGGAAAAGGTTCTTCACTGAGAGGGTGGTTGGTCACTGGAACAGGCTTCCCCAGGGAAGTTGTCATGCCAATAACCCTGCCAGAGTTCAAAGAATGTCTGGACAATGCTCTTAGTCATATGGTTTAATTTTAGGTAGTCCTGAGAGGAGCAGGGAGTGGGACTTGATGATCCTTATCGGTCCCTTCCAATGCCAGATATTCTATGATTCTATGCGTAGATCCCCATTTTATTGGATAAAACCCTCTGTTTACAAAACCTTTTACAGGATCAGGAGTAAAACAAAAGTTTTACCATAAAAAACCAACACTGCATTTTATTAAGAACAGTAAGTGGAAAAGGAGGTCTAGACCAGGAGAAGCATCAAAACATATAAATTAAATTTCCTCTAGAGCGTTTCAAGGACAAACTGCAACTTAAAAGTTTTGCTGAGGAAAGGTTTGAAAGCCTCAGAAATGTAAATGCTGCAGAACATCTCTTTTGAGGTATGATTTCCAACAGAACTGGATGTCTTTGAGAGAACGTATATGCGTGAGGTACTCCAGCATAACATTATGGCTGCTGCCTGACACAATTTTGACAAAAATGACTGACAAAAATCCTGCAATGCTTTTAGAGTTTATAATATTGAGGGCTTGTATGTCTACTAGGATATCCGTCTGCCCTCAGAAAAGGCTGTGGAAATAATTTAAAATGTAAAAAGACTGAGTACTAACAGATACGATTACTAAGGTAATAAAAATTCAGAGAATTCCACCTAAGATTCCACTGAAGCCACAGTGATACAAAAAAACAAGCATAAGATCAGTTTAAAATGTCATATGGCTGCTTTTGAATTTCATATGCCAACCACAGATTTGACACTTCCCAAATAAACAGTTTCTATTTGAAATGTTACAGTAAAAATATACACCTCATACTCTACACTTATATCTGAGGTGTTTATATTCCTGAGGAGTCTCATTAACCTCAGTGCAACCAGTACGTTGAGAGACAAACACACAGAAGACTGGTTGTTCTTTAACTGTCCATGACAGCACAGACTACCAATTACAATACATGCACAGATGGCTAATTGGTTTTATCACACTTTTCACAGCGCTGGGAAGGGGGACACCACCTTTCTCAATTTCTCTGAAGGCCAGTACCAGCAGCACAAGAAGAACTCATGTGTCGAGCCCCCTCAGGTCTTGTTGCCCTACTTGGTCAAAAGAAAAAAGAGGAAAAGAAAAAAGTTTTATAGTACTTTACAAGACACACTCAACATCCCCAAAACAATTTTAAGTAGGTCTTCAGTATACACATTGATTTCACCTCTTGGTTACTTCTGAAATGCTAAGAAGATTGTCACATAAATGCCAAATTCTAAACATTTCAGAACAAGAACAAAAGGTTATGAGACTCGCAATTAAGTTGTCAGGACTGGGAACACTAAAACCTCACTATAAAAAAAAAAAAAAAAAAAAAAAAAAGAAAAAAAAGAGAAAAAAAAACAAAAAAAAAAAAAAAAAAAAAAGAGTAAAATAAGTGCAAGAAACAGTCTTCACAACTAAAGTAAAATTTTAACAAGACATTTTGGTTCAAATTCATTGTATATAATATCGCTTCTTCCTCTAAAATACCTGATAATACAGATCTCTCTCATACAGATTCATCTGTATCTATATTGTTAACAGGAAGGCTAGACCACAGGCTTCTGTAGTTGAGTTTAAACAGTGACAACAGTAACAGCTTCCATCCCAAAAATGGATCAGTTGTGTGTAAGGCATGCATATCAGTGAGTTTCACACCTGTTTGCTTAAACAGAACAGGGAGACTGTGGACTCCACAGAAGTATCTGAATTCCCAAAAGGACCTTGTGCTCCAAATATTAGAGATCATCTTCCCCCACACTCCTAAACTCTTGCCCATTCTCCCTAAAACTGCTTCTGCTACCACCTTCACTCCTAGCCCTCCATACCCACTCTTAAGCCCTTACCCTCCATACAGACCCATACACACAGGTCCTTTTCTAACACCTTCCTGAACCCTCCAAATTCCTTGTAGGCTCCTGTATTGTGCATATATTAGAAGCATGGGATATACTCAGGGAAAAAACAGCATCCTTGCTCTCATGCCCTCCAGGTGTCTCAGATCATCACCTGAAACCTGAGGGGATATGTCACAGTAGCAGTCTGACTTTGTCCCTTTTCAGATGGAAGTCCCTTGTCATGCTTCAGCATATGCACAGGCAAGTTAGCACAGATCCTATAAGGAGCTGCAGTATACTTCTACAGTACGAAATCCTTGAAAGTTTTAGCTATGCTTTAATCTCTAATATGCATTCATTAAGAGTTTTCTCAGGGTGCCAAGTTTGTGAAAACTTGGATAAAATGACAAAGGCAGAAGAAAAATCCTTTTTGGAATGGAGACTGCCCGTTGCTGAACTCTAAGTGAAGTGATTTACTGAGGTAATAAGGATCTGTAATTTCTA
Organism: Cariama cristata; assembly: GCF_000690535.1. Classification (NCBI taxonomy): domain Eukaryota; kingdom Metazoa; phylum Chordata; class Aves; order Cariamiformes; family Cariamidae; genus Cariama; species Cariama cristata. The sequence goes on from NW_009623858.1 coordinate 101,552, forward strand.
AAATTACCCGCTGAACTTTCCTGAAAACCGGCATCCACAAAGCGATGCAGCAAACAGCCCGACTCCGCAGATCGGATGTGCTATCAAGTGAGGAGAAGACCAGCTCTTCCTGCTTCGCCAGAGTCACGGTGACTCTGGGCTGCCCTTGTACGCCTTCATGAACATGGAGAGAGACCAAGCAGAACAATTTGGACTTTTATTCAGAATAAAGGATGCCCTCCATCTCCTCCCTCAAAGTCCACACTCATTTCTAGGCTGGTATATTTCTACATCAAACAAGCACTGAAACCAAAATGACTTGCACAAAGATTTTTCGATAGGCCTAGTTACTGACTATGTATCTTAAAAAAACAGCTGGCAGTTGGTGGTCAAGCAATTCAGACTGATCTTTGAAAAATGTAGCTTAATAATGTTGGCTCACTGAGGACCGTTTAATACGATGGTTACCAGCAAAGGCGGCCAGTAGCATTTACAGAGATCCAAAATAAATTCTTGTCCCATACCTGAATAGTTAAACTATCATTATCTTATCCTTACTCTTCCCTGCTAGTAGCAGGTGTCTATCATAAAACAAATGAAACAGCCTTTGCAGCTATCTAATTCCAAGGACTGTGCAAGGCCTGAGCACTGCCATTTCCCAAGCCATTTCAATGCAAATGAAGAAGTTAGAGGCTCTTTCACAAGACATGGAGTACAAGAGGTTACTAGGTGAGAGCATGCACCTGTCTTGGTGCAAGTCTGGGAAAGACAATACAGGTTTCAAGTTGGTGTGTTGTTTGATATGATCTCAAATTTCAAGGGATTTGCTCGCACTAAATTAATACTTCAGTCTCTATTCTTACTCTGCCAACTGTTTTCCCCTAAAGCTCAACCTTTGAGGAGGCAGGGGGCAAAATATTATTGAATATTAAACTGCATAATACGCCTCCATCGCATCAACTGTAGCAAACAACATACATCAAGTGCATCCCTGGGGTCACTTTGCAGAAATATTCATTTACATTTTTTAATTGCTGCTTTTCATTTCAAACCCAGGTAATATAAACAACATTAAGCCTGTCCTTATCAAACAGCTGTTCTTTAACCAAAATCTCAAGTCAAAGTAATAAAAATGAATACCAATTAAAGGCATGAACCCACTTCCATATGATGCACTGTGAAACCTGTATATTAGTACTAGAACAAAAAAACTAGTAGCAAATTTTTTAAAATACATGCAAGAAAAGAAAGCCACAAAATTAAAAAAAAAAACCACTTTATTATGCAAGCATAAAGTTAAAAATCCACAAACCTAGGTCTTCCTTTAGCAAAGGCCAATGCATGAATGAAAAAATACACTTAACAGAACCACTAATACACATACACAGTGAAAAAAAAAACAAAACAAAAGCAAAAACAACCCAAAAATTTAAATCCAAAGTGCACAAGCATGCTTTGAATCACACGTTATGTATAACTGACATACTTTAATGCAGGTGAATCAAAACCAAGATGTTAACATAAGCTTGGCATCAGTCCAACTAACATATTAATATGAAAATATTATGACTACACCCCTGTTCTTGAAGTAAACAATTAAAACAGATTCCTCTCATTTCTTTCATCACAGAAGACAGGGAAATGAGAGGATGGTACACAGTTACCTGTTAATTTGCACTGCAAAATGTGGGTTTTCCATAATAAAGTATCTTAATAGCAGAACTAAGTTAGCTATTTCCTAGTAGAAACATAGATTTTCCTTAGACTGTCACATGAAGGCCTTTACACTTAAAACATCAGAAATAAAGTGCTCTTCCACAAGAAGGTGCCAAGCTTTGGTCTTAGCAGAAGTTCATTTCATTGTTTTTTGATCAAAAGGCTAAAAACACCATACCAATCCAAAAACCACATTAGACAGAATAAAACTTATTTTGTGTTACAGCAGCAAAGGGAAGCAATACTGAATAACTTTTGTCTGACTTGATCTTTGTATTTCCAAGGTCATCCTCCCTCCCTAGTACTGTAACATCTGAGTATCTTCAAGATGTATTAAGAAATGTATCTTCAATATCCACTGAGAAAGATAATAATTTCCTTCTTCCTCAGATGGAAAATTAAGGCTCAGATGTTTAGTAACTTGCCAAAAGCACTCTCTTCGCCAGAAGAAAAGAAACGATATTTGAATGCAGCTTGGTTCTGAGGTCAGAAGTACTGCAAAATCTGATGTATTCATTTAGCCCTGGCCTTTAATCTCATATCAGGTTGGCAAACTCCAATGACAGCATTTCCTTCAATGTTGCTTTAATATCTTCCACTCAGTAGAACAACCTTAGGTTCTTAAAGTTTGCTATTAAACTATTACCTTGGCCTAACATTATAATCAACAATTAGTATTAAAGACATGAAATAAAACTAGATTTAAGGCATTATGCACAATACCATAAACATGCCATCTTTACTCCCTCTGTTCACCTCTCCCTTCCGAAAACATCATTTCCTTCACTCACTGTAATCTATTAAAATATGCTTTTATCGTAACATTCCCTTCAAAAAAGAAATTTTGTTTCTTAGTAAGTTCTGACTGCAACTGATTGCAAAGCAGCAATGACTACAGAACACTTGCAATACTTTAAAAGCCCTAGAATTCACTCATGCTACAACTACAGCACACAGTTCAGAGAAAATGTGCTGTAATTCACTCAGCTTAATGTGAAAAGTAATCACATTATGGAAATGCTTCGTCGTTGCACCGTAGGTAGCACAGGGTCAGCATTGCTTCGTCTCCATCATCTCTTGACTCCTTGTATTCATTTTTAAAATACCTTTTATAGAAAGTGGATTTTTTTTCATCTATATTTGTTATCAACCAGAAAATTTCATAGTTATGATTTTGAATGAAAATATAGAAGGCAGCTTCTCAAATTTAACTCAGTCTGTGAGCTTTACTGGATGACTACCGATGTGCATGCGTAACTGTACATACCTACAAATACATACATACTTACGCTTGCAAACCACCATGTACCCAGCCAACTCAGAGGCGCACATTACTCCAGTTCCACATGATCTTACACGCCTTGTCATCTGGGCTTACTGACCTAACCACCGATTGCCCAAAAATATTTCAGCACATTTTGCATAGTTTGTAACCTAAAAACTTCTGAAGCAGTTTTAGGGTTGACAGTGCTAAAGTATGGCCTGCTAATCTTAAAGATTACAAACCTACACTACAAACCTACACCAAATAATCACTCAAGTTTAAATCATTCAACCTTAATTCTTAGCCTCTATCATATTTCATGTTAAACATTATGAAAAAAAATTTTTTTCTATCTGCTCTCAGAGGAAAGAACATCACCCTTTCTCCCAAAATTTTCACTAGAACATCAACATTGCTTGGATTTAAGTCACCAAAAATTTAGCTTAGCCTTATGAGTAGCAACTGCAAATAAAACGCCCCAAACAACACATTGACAAATATAGATATAAGTAATATCTTCATCTTAAGACACTGAGGTGCTGGAGTGTGTCCACAGAAGGGCAATGGAGCTGGTGAAGGGCCTGGAGCACAAGTCTGATGGGGAGTGGTTGAGGGAGCTGGGGGTGTTCAGCCTGGAGAAGAGGAGGCTAACAGGAGACCTGATCGCTCTCTACAACCTGAAAGGAGGTTGTAGCCAGGTGGGGGTCAGTCTCTTCTCCCAAGTAAGTGACAGAATGAGAGGAAATTTCCTCAAGTTGTGCCAGGGGAGGTTTAGATTGGATATTAGGAAGAATTTCCTCACCGAAAGGGTTATCAAGCATTGGCACAGACTGCCCAGGGAAGTGGTGGCATCACCATCCCTGGAGGTGTTTAAAAGGCGTGTAGACGTGGTGCTTAGGGACGTGGTTTAGTGGTGGGCTTGGCAGTGTTAGATTTACAATTGGACTCAACGATCTTAAAGGTCTTTTCCAACCTAAACAATTCCATGATTCTATGATTCATGGTTATCGGTGACAGTCATAAAATGGCAGTAAATTACTTTACTTATCAGTACATTTTACACAACCTGCACAGTAGACTTGGTTCTTAGGGGCTTTTTTGGGTGGGATTTGGGTTTGGGGTTTTTTTAATTGCTTTGATTCATGTAGGGATTCTTGTTCTTACACAAACAGAAACATGGATCAGACATGGTTACATAAGAAGCAAACAAGGTCATCACGGGAAAACATTTTGCAATAAGTGCATGACTTTGTTGAGAAACAGCAGCATTGAATGAATATAATTAAAACTGTTTTCTTTACTGTGAGGTAAAAAACCAAAATTACCCCCCAAATGAAATCCAGTGACCTGTTCTCAGACACATCAGCTGTTGGCTCCTTAGATGAGCTGTGGGTCCTCAACTATACCTTTATTTACACCACACTGTTAAGATTTAAGATTTAATCCCACAATCTCTATGTCTGGATATTTCATAGGCTGCTAATGACAGGATTTTTTGCCTTCAAGAATAAAAGCCATGACAGATATAAGTCTATCCTACCTATTACTTCCATTGAAAAGAAACTTTAATCACTCATTTTAATCAAGTTGAAAAATTTATTTTAGAATTTGTTAAAAATTTGTACAAAATTATTTTCCTTCAATGGTTACATATTATCAGTTGGTAATCATTAAAAGATCTAGTTTTGACTAACTGGAATTGTTATATCAAATTTGCAATTTCTTCCAGGCAAGAAATACACAACGATGAGCTTCAGAAATTACATATGTATTCAAATTTTAAATTTACATTTTAGTATTAAGAAACATATAATTGAGATCTAGTAAACAGGAAACAAAAATTATTTGCAAATAATTTGTCTTAAGCAGCATTTAAAAGGAAACTGGAACTAAAATACATTAGTACCATGACTTAAAATTTTTGAGTAAATAAAAGCATTTTAAACAGTAGACAAGAAAAAAACATAAAAATAAGTTTTGTCTTTTAACAAGTATATTATTGTCCGCAGTTAGTATAAATCAGGAAGGTTTCTTATTGCTTTTTTTTGTGATTGGAGAATTGGTACTTTGTCATCACTTCAGGCTCATTTTTGCAGATACACTGAAGATGAGAACAAAACATCCTGATTTTCAGCTTCCAACTAGCTTCCAGTCTCTGATTAAACTAGTTATTGAATTAAGAACTCATTTGTTGAAAATTTTGTTTCTGCAGAAATAACTATTACCGTCAAAAGCTGATTCAGCATTCAAGAGGTTAGAAGTTTGACTTGAAATTTCAGCAGAAAGGTATTTCTTACACCCCCCCCCCCAGTTAAACTTTGCAATTTTTTTTCCAGGTAAAACTATTTTAAGTCATAGTGCTTTAAAGGTTATCATAACATTATAAAAAAAGTGAAGTTTACAATTTATTTTTTTGCTTACTTGTCTTCAAAATGCTTCTCCACCACCCTATATGCATAATGCTTAAGTTACTTTAGTTGTGTAAGTGGATACACAAAATACTTTTCGATGACACGTTTTGATGACATTCCCACCTCCCTCCACGAAACATACAGAGAAAAATCTGCTTCCGCTCCACTGATTTCACTGCAGTCCCAAGTAAGCTACATTCTTCATGGGTCTGTTTGTCATATCAGAGCTTGCAGTTAAAACGTTAGCTCCATTTTTCATAATCAATTCATAATGGAGGTACAGAAATAATTCCTCTAATGGTTTCAGCTAGACAAGTGTTTATATTCCTATCTGACTCCGAAGCCCCTCTGTCACTGCTCAGCACTGCCAACTGCTCTCCAGCAGCACTCCAGCTGCTTCCCCATCGCACAGCTGGCGCAGTCGAACCCTTCTGCTTACATTTCACCCACTCAAATGGCTGGCATCCCAGTGGATTAAGCTGTTCCTGTGCCCAGAGCAGATACCAACTTCACAAAGACCTGACACACACTTACCTTCCAAATCACTGATTCAAGTAGTTAATCTAGTCTCCTGCTCAGAAACACATTATTGGGATGCACCACTTGATACAGCATGCCGTAGGAAAACCATAACGAACTGGGAACATTTGTTTACTTAAATGGACTAACACGTGACAAGAGTGGTCTGCATTACTCCGTAACAGGCAAAGTCAAACGCACTGGGAGAAAGATGGCAGTAAAATGAGCAAAAAAAGGCGGGATAGATTAAAAAGGGTTGAAGCAATTGTAGCAGATGTTTACTGAGGGAAAGCTCAAGGGACACAAGCAGAGAAGGTAAAAATGCCAAAAATTTTAAATAAATAAATAAATAAATAAAAGCAGGCAATACTCTTGACAAGGAGAACAGAGATAGATGGATACAATCAGGTTTTGGAGACCTCTGAAGCTAAGACTTTGTGGTTTAAAGTAAAGCAGGGATAAAAAGGCTTTATCCTAAAACAATCCCAACACCAATTTCCTTGTTTCATTTGAAGAAAGATGCTGCAGTATTGTATCAAAGAAATCAAAGCTCAGCACCATATGTACCAACCTTCTTTATCTGCAAGACTTAAGACTTCAAGATGGCCTAACTCACGTACAGGTGACATTAACAGCCATTAGACAAAAGCCAGCCTGGGTTTAAGGCATGCAGACTGGTAGAAAAAAACTGCCAGCTGGCACAGAAAACTACCTTGTAAGGAAATGTAACCTTCAGGTTAGAAATTGTGGACACCTAGTTTTCGATGATTTTTCTGGGAAAGAGAAGGGGGAAAAAAGGAACATTAAACTTCTTTCCTTTACGTATATATTTAAGGGTCATTCTTCAATGAACAATTTGTTATGCTACATTGTGTAGCTTTTGAGAATTTAAGTGGATTCAGCAAGCACAAGGGCTTTGCCATGGATGCCATACAGAAAGTGACTGTGGCCACAAAATACAAGCAGTACCGAAACTTCTCATATAAAAGGCCCAGAGATTTTCCACATTCACGCATCAAAATTAACACATTAAACCATTCCCTGGTAGCTAAGAAAAAGCTGAGTACAACACACTGCAAACCCTTAAACAAAAGACATTCTAAATACTTTAATAGTTTCCATTCTATAACTGAGAATTGAATATGCTTTTACTGACATATAGCCTTTAAAGAAATTAGCTTTTTGCTAAATAAATTTTAGCAAATAAAATACTGCCCGCAAGGCAAAATATTTGACTGATTAGGATTAATTCAATCTAAAACTTTTTTATGCAATAGAAAAAAAGATACTTTTCTTCCAAATGTCTCCAGTTTTCTCCACAGACCTTTCTTGAAATAGTTTTTGTAGGATATATTATTACAAAACAATTTTCATTTTTGCATCAACCACACTGCAGGCAGTATTTCAAGAAGACTGTCCAATAAAAACCTTAGTTAATGACCTAATTTCCAATTGCACTTCTCTAATACATCATTTATCCCAGTGCAAATCAGTATCACTGAAGACCATATAATAATTTAGTTATTCTCTAAGTAAGGACAGGGAAACAAGTTATTAATCCAATGTATTATTAGCTGAATGCCAGTATATAAGGTCCTACTACACATTGACAGCACACTACCTACCAATATGGGTGTCGGTGTTTATCTGTATTGCACATTAATCACATCATTTCTTTGGTTGCAATACAATACCAGTTGGTAGATGTAGGGATGCAGTACATGTGCTCACCATGAATTAGGGCTACATAAAAAGAAGGCTACATATCTAATAGCCTGCACACACAAGTATGATTTATGGTTAAATGTCTGCTTCTCAGAATAGTGAAAACACTATTGTTAAAGTAGCATCACATCATTTTACAAGCTAATAAATCTGGAATAGCACCGTGTGTTTCCAGCCATTTATAAAAAACCAAGACGTTCTAGATTTCTTATTTTTCTTTTATTCCACACGTACACAACTGTTAGGGGTACATATTCAGAGGCACGAAAAGGTGGTTCTGAGCACAAAGCACCCAAGGGTGGGTTGGGGTGAGCAGGCACGCATGGAGGCAGTCCACATCTCCTTGAGCAGCGCTGCTTCTCAGTGCTACCACCATGAGGCTCACCTGCATCATCACTGCAGCTGATCGTCACATCAATCATCAGATCAGACCAGCCATGGGCAAATGACAAGAGAGACATCCTTCTCAGGCAAAGCAGAGACATGAATGATTTGTGTAATGACAAATCCATGTGTTTCACATACTCCTGACCTAAAATACTGGCGGTTCAGTTTTTGTACAATACTCAAAGAGCCTTTTCTGGGATACCTGAAGGCCACTGCTCCTATTATTCAAAACACAGATTAAGATCTGCACAGTATTTGCTCAGGCATTCCAGGATCCTGCCCAGAGCCTACTAAGAGCAAAGGTTCCGTGAAGCAAGTGTTCAGCCAGATTAGTAATGCTCGAAGTCAAGAAAACAGCCCGGCAGACGCAGATGCTATCTAGGTTGCTCTTTCAGACAAACAAAACATTAAGAGCTCTGATTCATGCCTTGCAATAAGCTCTGTCAGAACACTAGCTACTGGTCCTCAAGATCCAGGTGATGCTAGAGAGAGATCAGACAGCAGTGAAAAAATCCAGCACACACAATTATTTTCAAATGTATATACACCTTTGATATTGGGTATTTACGTAATAGCATCTCTCCAGCAAAAATAAAGCTACCACCATTTTTCCCAGAATCTTAGCCAACCTCCCCTACAAGGACGAGAACAGGGAGTGCTGTCAAACACCGAACCTCACAATTTTCCTTGGCACTGTGATCCTGCATTAGCACTTGGCATACTCATCTAAACAGGTCATGGCAACCACAGCATCTCTGAAAAACTCTGGCTATAGAAAATAGACTGAGGTGTGCTGCACAACGATTTCTGACGTTTCCAGGTAATGAAGTGGTTAGATGCATAAGCAGACCACCAACCATATTACAAACTTGGAAATGCCTTTACTGTATTTGAAACCACCCATAATAACTGTAAACTTCACTTTCTATAGGAAACAGAGTATAAGGGGAGAAAAAACAGACCTAAGAGAAATTAAAAATATTTTAAATTCTAGAACAAACAGTGAAAGGACAATTTTTCCCTTTCAAGTATTTTCAGACAGCTTAAAGTAGAAATTCAGGCTTGCAAAGTAGACAACTAAATACTGAAATCTCTCTGAAGTACACTTTGGGCAACGTAACCATCTCTTAGGAATGGAGATTGCGAAAGGTCCCTGATGACCAGAGAAAGGCCAATGTGGTACTCGTCTTTAGAAAAAGACTAAAAGGACAATCACGGAACTACAGATTAGTCATCCTCACTTAGGTCCTTGGGAAAATCATGGAGCAAATCCTCTTGGAGCACATTTCCAGGCATATGAAAGTGGTGGTGACTGGGAACAGTCTGTATGGATTTAGCAGGGGTAAGTCTTGTCTGACCAACCAAATTGCCTTCCCTGATTCAACAACTGGATTTCTGGACAGCATGAGACTGATGAACATCACTGACTTTAACAAGGCTTTTGACAGTCTCCCACAGCAGTCCTGTATTCCAGTTAAGATGTTACACCCTGGATGGGCGGGCAACTAGTTGGGCTAAAAAAAAAAAGTTTAGCTAATTGTGCCAAAGGGCAGTGGTTAATGGGTTGTACTCTACCTGGTGGCCGGTAACAAATGAAGTACCGCAGGAGTCCATCTGGGGACATGTCCTGTTCAATATCTCTATCAACAACCTGGAGGAGATGATGGAGTGCACTCTTAACCAAGTTTGCAGTTGATGAGGTGGGGATGTTGGTATGTCAGGGCTGCCATCCAGGAAAACCTGGACGGGCTGGAGAAACGTCCTGATGGAAACTTAATGCGGTTTAATGAGGACATACAAAAAGTCCAGCATCAGGGAATAAAGTCCCCTCCCTGCAATACTACACACTGGGGATGACTGCATGGGGACACAGCCCTGGGGAAGGTGGCAGAGAGCAGCTGCACAAGAGCCCCCATGACCCTGTTAGCAGCAGGGGCCAACAGCTGGAAGAGGAGTAGAGGTACCACATCCAGGGAAGTGATCAGCCCCCTCTGCTCAGCACTCACTAGACCACATCTCAATTACTGAGGCCAGTTTGGGGCCCTTCAGTACCAGGCAGGCACCAACAAACCCAGGAATTCAACAGAGGGCACCCAAGATGGTGGGCGGGCCAGAGAACTTGTCCTGTGAAGAGGGGCTGAGGGTACAAGGTTTGATCAGCCTGCGAAAGGGACATTTTCAGGGGAATCTAGTAGCAGCTCTCCAGTATCTATAAGGAAGTTATGAGAAGACAGACAAGCTCTTTATGATAGTGTATGGTGGGAGGAAAATAAGCAACAAGCATAAACTGAAAGAGGAGATTCAGACAGGACGTAGGGAGAAACTTTTTCATCTTGCTGACAGTCAAGGAGTGGAACAGGTTATCCAGAGAGGTTGTGTAGTCTCCATCCTCAGAGGCTTTCAAGATACAACTGCACAAATCTCTCAGGAGCCTGGCCTAATTTCATAGCTGACCCTGCTTTGAGCAGGCAGTTGGACAAGAGACTTCCTCAGGTCTCTTCTCATCTGAATTATCCTACAGTTCCATAGGATTCTTTCCACTGCTGAAAAGATCATCTCTGCAGTAAAGTGCTTCCTGGTAACTCGCTGATTGACACAGTTAAAAAAAAAAAAGACACAGTATTGAGTAAGGCGATGATACTAACTGTTTAACTTGTCTACACATACTTGAAAGATTTCTAAATGAGATTTGGAGTCTAGCAGGAAAAAAAACCTACATTATTTCTTAGTCATTTGAATGAATGCATTTGTCTTGCTTAGAAAAATCACAAAGCAACTCAAGTAATCCCTGTTTAGTTAAAACGTGATGTACAACTTATTCTTGAATTTATAAAATGTTTTAGCATATACAAATGAAAGCATTTGTGAGTCTGGTATCCTTCCCACATAATCAGCAAAAACTGGTCAGTTCCCAAACAGCCTCACTGCAGAGGTCAGTCAAGGTGAACGAATGCAGCAGAAAGGGAAGGTCCCTTCCCACATGTGGAAGTACTGATTCAGAGATGCTCAACATTTAGCATTTCAAAAGAAGGAATGTAATATTTGCCTGTTGAAGCTGGAAAAATATCTTCTAAAAGAAGTATCTCTAATTTCGGGAGGAAACTTCCCAGACTATTCATTCCACCATAATGAAACGCATGTTACACTCCTGGCAGGCTCATGAGAAAGTTTTCACTTTACAGCATACAAATTAACCAGTTATTACTCTTCCTAGAAAATAAAGAAACATATAAATTTTGGCCTATGCTCTTAATGCTAGGCAATTTTCATTCCCAGAATAGGGTGATGTTTTAATAAAATTTTCCCCAAAGAAAAAATCAAGGTGCTGTTGTGTCAGCTTTTTATGAAGCAATTCAGCAGCTAAGCATTTGCATTAATTGAGTATGATACCAGTGATGATTCTCTTCTGCAATTGTTGGATATGCTCCGTTTGTCCTCCAGATGGTCTTCTCCCAAATCTGCAAAATTGGCTGGGAAGCTGATATCCCTTTATATATTGACAGCTATCCTAAAAGTAACCATGATTTCCTGACTTTTTCAGAATATATAACAAAATACTGGAGTCCAGTTTTTTTCATTGGGTGTTTTGGCATTTGGGTTTGGTTTGGGGCTTTTTAAATATTTTTGTTTGTTTGTTTGTTTTTTGTTATATCACCAGAATTAGGCTAGTGAAATTACCACTGATCTGAGGAAAAAGGAAAAAAAGAAACATGGGGGAATCGCATCCCATGTCTCTATCTGGGCCCACCATATTCAGACACCTCACCTTTTGGGGAGTAAGGAATGAAATTTCACACTACCTAAACATGCTGAGCATCGTTCTACTCCAGATGCAGGGAACTGAATCCCAGCACTGCAGCGGTAGCAGGCATCCATCCGCTCGAGTTAACCACCCGTTGCAACATGGGAGGTCAACAATCTGTTGAGTTAACATTAACCCCAAAATTACCATTGAGAAATCTGAACAGAACCAAAGATAAGATTCCAGAAATTTCAAAAGCTCATCTGCATTTAGCTGCCTTTCCCTCTCTGTGAAGTCTGAATATCTTACTAGTTTGTTGTTTTTTCCCCCTCACCTACATAACGTAGGAAACAATAGTCAACTTAAAAGCAATACTTGGTCCCACTGAGGGTTATGTGTTCACTCCTGGTCAAAATCTAGAATTAGCTTTATAAACACTGTGTAATTGACCTGTGAGGTTCAATAGCTCAGAACATATTGAACAAAGAGCTTAGCAATATTCAAGAAGGGATTGAACATAATGATTAATAGCCTCTGTAACTAGATGAAAAACTGCAAGAACTCCAGTCTTCATGCTCCAGGGCACAGACTTATAACCAGCTGAGATCAGGAATAAATTTATGCCCACTACATTACTGCAAAGTTACATGCACCGGGATTAGCTTACAGCTTTGGAGACTTGCAGGACCTTCAGTTTCTTCCATTGGCTGGAAAGCATCTACAGTTTTCCTTAAACATCTTAGAAAACAGGACATTCTCAGGGAAGAGTTGTCTAAATTGAAACCATTTCTGACAACTCCTCGTTTCAACCAGTTTTTAAACTTTTTTAAAACGGTGAACATTCTGCAATACCATTAGAAAACTGACTCCAAAACTTCACTACTCTTCCTTGGTGATTAGGAAAAGAAGCCATATCATAGACAATCTCAGCCAACAGCCCTCCACCCCCAGACACACAAAACCCAAAACAATTCCAGTCAAATCCTTTTTTAATGAAACTGTTTGCAGAGAGTTTTTCTAAAAATTGTTCTATTCTTATGAAAAAGAGGCTGATTTTTCAGTAGGGAAAAAAAAAAATCAAGAACATTAAAGCCTTTCTAGTTTTCACTCCCAATATATTTCTATTTAGATAGGACAATGTTGTATTCCACTTGCTTTACTTTTTATTTACCCCATCCATCCTTCCATGGGCCAGATTTCTTATATGAATTATGCTTTCTGCCACAACTGTATATGGCATTCCCACAATGCATTTTCCTGCTGTAGGGCATCATGTTGGAGTTAGAGACAGACTTGGCAGCTCAGGAAAGAGATGCACAGGGCACCTAAGATCTAATCCCTATGCAGCAATTGCCCGTTAACTTGGGGTTAACACTGCATTGGTACTTCCAAAACCAGTAATTTGGGAAAACACTGTTTTTCATTCAGATTGCCTAAACAGATAAGAATTCTCTTTAGCTGTAGCATTTACATTGACTTTATGGCTCTTTCCATCTTTAACTTCAAACATTTAAATATTTATTATTATTTTGAACAGTTATCCTTCCATATCCATCCCAATGCAACCAAATTTGCCATAGATTGCCACAGGTTTTTACTGGTCTCCGAAATACTTCTTGCTTACCAAAATCTTTCACACACTAAAGCACACTGCAACAGAATGACTAAGTCTAAGCATTTTACTACTAGCATAAATAGTTGGGGTATAGGTTTCCTGATTTTATGATTTGAATGAAGATCATGTTCTCAAACAAGAAATGTTCTCCTATTGTGTAATAAATAAAAATATATATGCAAAACACACTGAATATATGAAAATTGTGAAGTAAAAAACAGAACTAAATGAATCACAAAAGACAAATGGGCAGAAAGAGCTTCCGTTGTCATTACATCTGAAAAAAATGCAGTGCCACCATATAAAAAAAACTTAAGGAATTATTCTTACAACAATAAGGAAGAAACAACAAAAGCAGAGTAAAAATGTTTTTTTTTCACACAGTCAGAGACCAGGACAAGCTATCCGTCATTTTCAGTTGGGAAATCTGGACAAGAACCTTCCTGATGCAAGCCAAGACTATACTAAAGTGACAAGATATTTTAATACTCCATTATAAAGGAGAAGCCGCAAAGTCTGAAGCCTAGGATATAGCATCTAAAAATGTAAAGGGAGAATAAAGCAGAATTATTGAATTCCTATACGTATTCAGAACAGGTGAGCCAAAACAGGGAAAACATGACAGAAATCAAACTGCCAGCTGTTACCATGCAGCAGAGCACCAGAAGGAAAGGAGGACATGAGAAGTAGAACTATCAGAAGTTGAAGGACAAATATCTAACAATTTGGTTTTCAGTCACTTACAACAATAAGGAGTTGTGCATCTCCTAAGGTGCCTGGTACACTCTCCTTTATACCGGTGAGGTTAATAAGGTATCCTTACCTAAGTGTGGTGAAAAACAAAGTCTTAAGGGGGAAACTGGCACTACTGCAACAAAAAACAAGAGCTGCAGCAAGAGCCTCACAAGGCTTAAGTACACTTAATTGGAAGACTGATTGATACACAGGGCTCTGCAACTTTATTGTGCAGCAGAAGCCACAAAACCAGTTGAATGCATCTTGTTCCCCCTCTACTTCTGTGAAAGCTTCAGTTAAAACCCATAGTATCCATTTCTTTGATGGTGCTGTGGGCATACCTAAACCTTTGGGGAAAAAAATAAATATTAAAATCTAAAAAAAAAAAAACAAAAAAAACAAAAAAAAACAAACACAACTTGATTCAGAAAGGTCTAGCTCAATTTCGAAATTTCGATGCAAATGTGGAAGCAAGATACTTCATAAAGCAGCACTCACAGAACCTAGAGAGAAGAAACACCATAAAATGAAGAGGAAAAAATGTTCTTCCTCCTCCTCATTTGCTACATTTTAACATTTTAAGGAGGATAGGATAAAAGAAATACCCTAAGTTCTTTTTTTGCTGTAACTGAAAAGATGACTCAATGAGTTTTCATTATTTATTCATTTATCTTTATGAGAGAATTTCTCCCAAGAGACCAAGACAACCCTCTCAAAGCTGCTCTAGTATAATACAGGATGAATAAATTAACAAATTCACTTTAACAGTTTAAAGCAGATCCACGTTCTGCCCACGTACATTCACGTTCAATTCTCAGTAACATCAGCAGGCACTGCCCACGTACGCCAGTCATTAGCCTCTACAAACCTGAAACATGAATGAAGCCCAGCTCATGAGGAACCAGAGCAAGTACATCAAGTGCGAGGACATACACCTCAAAGCACAGAAGTGGCAGCCACTAGACATTCATATGAAAGATGAAAGATTACCCTCCCTACAAGACAGAAGGTAAAATAAATCAACGTAATGCAGGGAATTGTGGAAGGTCAAAATCACCAATCAATGCAAAGTGGTCCATAGGAGGGATATGGAGTTAACAGGATTATGTTTGTTTTAAACACAAAATTAGAGCAAGGCTGTCTTTTCCAGCAGCCAGAAAAAAGGCAGTAAAGCACAGTGCGTCCCAGTTCCTATTCTGGCCCAGGATAATTACTAAGAAGAAGCTGGAATGTTTTATCTGGAATTTCTTCTGAACAGCACAACCGCCCACAAGAATTTTGGTCCTACTATGGTTCTGATGCTCCAGTATCATAACTTGTTTTAAAAAAACCCACACATTACCAACTACTTTCTCAAATGAAAAAGCTGTTCAGCATTAAAACTAGTGGCCAGACCTTTGTTGATCACACAAAATACATTAATTTCATATATGATGCAAAGTCATATACATAGACATGTTGCACAGCATCCATGTAATTAAACCACATTTAGTGCTGAGTACTTGCCTGCCACTTCCTTTATAAATGGAAAGAAGGTACCCCCAAGAAAAAGCCAAGGTCACCTATGTATTTTCATATCTTACATCAGACTTACAAATATACAGAAGAAAAGGGAGCAATTTTTCATGCCATAAATCAGCGGTTTATTGAATAACTTCTCTGTATTTCTTGAACCACTCAAGACCAATGCTAGGACAGTTTTTGGAAGCTAGCAACCAGCTGAGGGGAATGAAAGCCTAACAAAGCAAACAAAATATTCTGTAGTTTATTAACTGCCACAAAGTGCATCTCTGGTCCTTACCACTTTGTACTACTACTACAGGTTATGACAGCATTGTATTATTATGCTCACACATACAGACAGGATAAAGATAAACTACACGTTTAGTTCTCAGTGAGATTTACATACAGAAGCCTTGTTGCTTCAACTATCCATAAGCGTATTCTATAGCTTCACTTCAGCTCCAGATTGCATTTGAAATGCAAAGCACAGCAAGTCTGTGAAACTAGAGACAGGACTGGGATTAATTCAGAATTTTTCTTTTAAAAATTTCCAGTCTGACCCAACCCAATTGCACAAATGTCACTACAAGTTTTATTTTTCCATTTTGGAGTACATAAATTACTAAAATAATATTACATTTACAGAAAAATAAAAAGTAGTTCCTATTTTAGAGTAGTGGAGCTGGTTGTTCTGTGCATGCGATTACTTCTCCCAGCTCTTACCACCATGACTGCTACTAACTTGCTCTTAGGATTCCTAAGACAGAGAGTTTTTATTTGCCCTCTTTCCTCCTCCTCAGAGATGCAGTTTTACAGTATGCCACTTGGACTAACAGACAGTAGAGATTTCGCACTTGCAGGCCCTTGCCAACCACTCATTAGTATTTTCTTTGCTCATTTTCAAGTGGAAATGGCTGTTACAATTACTAGCACCCAGACAGATGTTACAGTCACTTTGGCTAACTACAGAACGATACCATTAACACCTGCTTCTCAGCGGAAAAATGTCACTTGCGCTGCAATCGCCCTTCCTTCAAAAGCAGCCATCTATCTCCACAGAGTCGTTAATAGGTTTTTGGCTGTAGAGCCCCTCCGGTCAGTACAGGCCAGCAGAAGAGATCAGAGCAGACCTAACAAGCAAGAGCTGCAGCAATAACACTGCCCCAGCTCAAAGCACAGCTCGCTGTTTGAGAAGCATCCATCTGGTGCATGGGCTTGGCCATCACTTTCCAATGAAAATTCCACCCCACGGATGAGTTTTCTCCTAAATGAATGGTAAATTATATACCCATGGAGTGCCAGCTGGTATTGTTTCTCCGTAGTTTTCCTTTGGTTTCTCTCCCTCTCCCCCCTCAATTAATACAACAATATTCATGCCCTGTCATGTCTTACTGCTTAATTACGTACTTTGTGGAACAAAGCTTTAAAAATGAGACTCTCAAGCTGGAGGGGGGGAAGGAGGAAGAGCAGGACAACCAGATGTGCAGAGAGAGAGGGGAAACAAAGGGCATTTTGAAAGGGGAGTGAGAGGATTAGGATTTACATGGGAATGAAAGGATGGAGAGACAGAAACAGAACAAGAAGATTTGGTATAAGACATATTGGTTCAGTCACTTTAATATATATATAATTATATGTGGTATTAAATAATGCATCCTGCAGTTATCTAACATGATTTAATAAATACTTGGAGCTGTTTATTATGAGATCCCAACCTGCTCCCATTTCATGAAGCGACAGATACACACGTCCTGCTGGCAGAGAAAGTATGCTGCACTGTTTCACAAAACTGGAAAAAAAACAAGGCAGCTGAAAATATATTGGCAAGTCTTGTGTTAGAAGGTATATTTTACTTGCATTAATTAATATAGACTGAAAGATAGTACGAAGAACTGCTGCACCAATATTTAATTCAGTCACAGTAAGCAAGAGATTTTTCACACATCCACTTTACCTAAACTTTCTTTCTTTATCCAGTATACTGCTAAAATTTATTTGGCATACATACTCAAGGGAAGATACTTAATGAATGAAACAGCAGCTGGTTTATCTTCTTTTACAACTTGAGCCACATCTTCAGGGAGTAGGGACTCCCAGAGCACAGTTCTGGAATTGTTTTTGGGTAGGACACAACTATTGGAACCTAGGAGTTTTTTCAAAAGCATTTAGGCTCACTCTACTCCTAAAATATCCTTGCAAAAATAATTACCAGTAATACCAAGTATATTATATTTTTGCCACGTCAAAATATTTTGTACCAAAAATATAAAAATTTGAGATGAGAAAGATTTTTTCCACTAGAGTAGGAAAGGACCAGCAGAACCCTTAACATCCCCACTAATCACAATTTTACAGCATCACCCTCGAATCCAGATTGACCACTAAGGGAAATTAAGCTTTTCTAGTTTTCCGATTTGTACAAAAATGTTTAGAATCCAGCTGTTGCTTCCTACCAGCACCAAGTGAGGCTGGGGGTAAGGGGAAGTTTGTTGATCATGGTGAGTTACTGTCTCTGTGTCATTTCCTAACTCTCAAATGCATAACAGCGTAACAGTTTGGAATAGGACATCTTTATATTTCCCCATATATCATGGAGAAAAAAGAATTTTTGAGAATCCTTTATCCAGCTGCAGTAACTTCAGGTTTTAAGGGTGATCTGTAAGATAAACTAGTCGTGTGTGTGTGTGTGTAAATATGATGATGACAACACAATGGGTTCTCAGAATTACCGTGTAGGTAGCAATTCTCCCTACTTTTGTATGGGAATGGAGAATGATGTATTCCATATCCACTTGAATTATATTTGTAAAAATACTTTGTAGAAATAGCTTGCTCAGTATTAATCTACCTCTTCTGGCTTCACACACCGTATACAATGTCTTGAAACACTATTTGCTGAACTTGATTCTCCTGTATTGAACACAGAGAGGGGCATATTTTCCTTCAGCCTCTTGCTAGTACTAAACACTGAAGGAACAGCTTTACAAATGAAAATTAAGACTTTAAGGCAACTTGTAAAACAGAAGATAACTCTGTTGTCCAAGGAGAACGTTAACAGAAGCATTGACTTCAAACAGCGATCCTCTTAGAAGTAAAGCAATGAAGGCCTCTACATTTTGTAGCAGGAGCCTTCAATATCAAAAAGAAAATTCGAAGAGAACTCATTTGCTCGCCCACACTTTAATTTAATATCCTCCAACTTGAAGTCACTTAACTTCTCACATATGATAGTTTATTCCACAGCCCTAAAGTAGCCCAGTACAAGTGAAAGTTGATTCATTGAAAGAACTGTTTCAGTTTGTTTTAAATCAGATTAAGAGTTAAATAGCCTTTTAAATTTCTTCTTTCTTCTGACTTTCTTACTCTATTTTTATTACCTAGCTGTCTTTGTGAAATTTAATACTTTAAAATACCTGATGTAACAAAATGAAGGGAGGTTATGTGAAAGGAGCCCTTTCAAAAAAGGAGACACTCAATGTTAAAGTTACTAGTAATAAAACAAAGTAAGCTCGGCTAAATCTTCAGTACAAAATTCAAGATATAGAATCACAGAATCATTTAGGTTGGAAAAAACCTTTAAGATCATCGAATCCAATTGTAAACCTAACACTGCCAGGTCCACCACTAAACCATGTCCCTAAGTGCCACATCTACACATTTTTAAATGCCTTCAGGGACAGCAACTCCACCACTTTCCTGGGCAGCCTGTTCCAATGCTTGACAACCCCTTTGGTGAAGAAATTCTTCCTAATGTCCAAACTAGAACTCCCCCGGTACAACTTGAGGTCGTTTCTACTTGTCCTATCACTCATCACTTGGGAGAA